>NC_089764.1:6834842-6851804 GCF_040412425.1 Macrobrachium rosenbergii | reverse complement strand
CTCTCTCATAATCCCGATCAGTGAATCTCATACTTATTCACTGCATAACATATATATATATATATATATATATATATATATATATATATATATATATATATATATATATATATATATATATATATATATATATATATATATATATATATATATATATATATATATATATATATATATATATATATATATATATATATATATATATATATATATATATATATATATATATATATATATATAATAATAACTATATATGTGTGTGTATATATATATATATATATATATATATATATATATATATATATATATATATATATATATATATATATATATATATATATATATATATATATATATATATATATATATATATATATATATATATATATATATATATATATATATATATATATATATATATATATATATATATACATACATATATATATATATATATATATATATATATATATATATATATATATATATATATATATATATATATATATATATATATATATATATATATATATATATATATATATATATATATATATATATATATATATATATATATATATATATATATATATATATATATATATATATATATATATACATATATATATATATATATATATATATATATATATATATATATATATATATATATATATATATATATATATATATATATATATATATATATATATATATATATATATATATATATATATATATATATATATATATATATATATATATATATATATATATATATATATATATATATATATATATATATATATATATATATATATATATATATATATATATATATATATATATATATATATATATATGTATATATATATATATGTATATATATATATATATATATATATATATATATATATATATATATATATATATATATATATATATATATATATATATATATATATATATATATATATATATATATATATATATATATATATATATATATATATATATGTATGTATATATATATATATATATATATATATATATATATATATATATATATATATATATATATATATATATATATATATATATATATATATAGGCTTTATTTTAGGGTTAATTTAGATTAGAGTAGGTTCTGTACTTCTGTTAGGTTAGGTAAGGTAACTTAGGTTAGGTGACTTAGGTGGGGTTGGTTGGGTTTTGTTAGGTTAGCTGGTTAGGTTTTGTTGGGTTAGTTCAGGGTTTTAGGCAAGTTAATTTAATTTGCGTTACTTTGGGACTAAGCTAGGTTGGGTTAATTTAGATTAGGTAACCTTGATTATTCGTATGAATTTTGTCATATATGGATAACCAAAATTTCACCATTGAATTCGTTGCTTATGCACATGACTATTGAATTTGATTGGTAAATTATTTAATAAAGCTTGACTACTATTAAAACAAATAACTGAATTTAATTACCTTTAGAAGTGAAAATACACGAGCGCAGCTCTATGCCTCACTGGTTGCTGTGACGACTGGAGTGGACATGTCCACTTTGGGTACAACATCCTGGCCCATTTTCTTCTATACCATCTACGTTCATTTAAGGCAGACTTGGATATATATTATTCATAATTCTCTCCCTCTACCACACATGACACTGACACCTCTTGACCAAATCCCTTTACCCAGGGCTGGCCCAAGCACCCTTCAATGGGACCACCGACCCCCTGGGTTAAGCAGAAGGCCAGATTTATTGAATCATTTCAATGTGTATTATCTAGGCAAATGGGACCATTATGGGGACCTTCAGAGGATAATTAGGACCCCTATAAACAGTAATCAATTGCCTTAGATAGGCCCTGGCCTTACCCCTCAACATTACCCACTCTCCTCCGATCTGTGTGAGGAGGTCATAATGGGCTCTACGATTGGGAGGGACCCCCTGGAGAGCCCTATTTCTTTTACATAACATTTTTGTTACATTCTTGTTCACAAAATTGGAAACTGGGGTCCTTTAGTGGGCCCCAAACTTTCGGGTCCAAATATAAATGGGACCCTTGACCATTTTGGGGCCGCTGGATCTAGCTTGTCCTGTCATAGCAGCACCGATTAAATGTCGCATTTTGAGCCGCCCCACACCTCACTTTGGGGCCCAGGGGGCAATTTCAAACAGGCCCCCCCTGCTCCCCCCCTTAGGAACGCCACTGCTTCGGCCATTGGACCCTGAGATAAAAAAATAATCTCTCTGCACTAGCAAGGACGTTCTGTTCATCCACCTACCTAAAAGGGGCCTGCAGCAATTCAGACTGCTGAATATGGCTGAAAAACAACATGTCTGATTCAGACATCTTGTGCGTCATGAAACCGACGCTCTGCATCGCTTCCTAGCTCTCACTAAGTAGAGGCCTAATCATCTGTGGCATCAAGTCGATTTCGTACTATGCTTGTTAAGTACAAACAGTACTCTCTGCTTTTAAAAACAAAACAACAACAACAGGTGAATATTCTTTGGTTTTTTTAGTTAAACAAGGGTTTTTTTGATAGTAATTTTTTTCTGATTAAATAACAATACTATTCAATGGTAACAAAGTTATTATTAATAAACACTGCACGATATTATACCTTGCATAATAATAATGATAATTATTATTTTTTTAATGACTCTGATAATAATAATAATCACAAAATTACAGAGTAATTACCGAAAAACACGGTGAAGACACTTTACACAACGAAATGTGTTAAGTTTAAAGGGACAGAATGCCAGGAAGGCTCTGCACGGCATGCTAGAGCGCTGCTGATTGGCCGAGAGAGCCGCGAAACAGTAAGACGAGCTCCCATTAGCTACTCGCTTCCAGCCTGTGAGCACTGAGCAAAGCGCGTGGAGCTGATCCATGATGTCACAAGCCACGCCTTTTAGCTCCTCAATACCTTATCCATTACTGCCAGTCACAATGCCGAAGAAAAACTTCCCAATTTCACAGTTTACGGTTTGTATGACTTATACATTTTAGTCAGATATATCTAAACATAATGAATCACTAATTTAACAACAATATATTCTTCAAATGAGAGACACCGTGAAATGTATTATGCGTTACTGGCTTCTCCCTCTCGGTAATAGTGGTCAGTGCCTGTTAATTCCTGCTCGCGAAGTCGATATTTACTGCATAAACGATATTTTCATCGTGAGTTTCTAAATTATATACTTGAAAATGCACGTTTAACGCCATTTATAAAGAGTTGCGGTAACTCATGGGATGAATCAAACAATATACAAGATGGTAAAAATGATGGTATCTGACCTGTTTGTAGGGGAAAATAGAGAGAGGGGGTAGGCTTATACTACTTTCTATGGACATATGCTATTTCCTAGTATTTAATTTATTTAATATTTTTTAGCAAACCCTTCGTACTTGTCATTCATTGTGTACAAAGAATTAAAATGAGTATTTCATTAGTATTTAATATTTTAGCAATTATAGGAGTACAGAACACCAGTTTATGGAGTTACAGTACACTTTTTTACTGGGCTGAACTAGAGCAGAATTGATGCATAAATTTATTAGAACTTCGATATGCTTTAAAATAAATATGGAACGACACTTTTTTCCAAACTCTCTTTCAACAGAAGATTTTATACAAATATTCAACATGTATTAATTAAAGCCAGGGATAACGGTAGTATATGCGTATACCACTATTTTCATACAAGCTCACACTCAATAGCCAAATGTATGCCTTAAATTAAGTGAATAAATTTGTCATCAGAACTGTATCCTCCACATTTCATTTAAGCATAAGGCAGTTATTATTTTGGTACTGAACATAATTTTTTATAGCCTGAAACAACAGGCAGTAACGCCTGAAAAACGTTCCATGCTCGAGTCGGCTAGTGGTAAACGTTAATAAAAAAAATTAGCAAAACACACTATACACACACACACACACACACACACACACACACACACACACACACACACACAAATATATATATATATATATATATATATATATATATATATATATATATATATATATATATATATATATATATATATATATATATATATATGAGAGAGTTCATTTTTGACAGTTGTGGTTATAATGAGATAAATGAGAACTCAGTACTGGAACATTAGTTTATTCCAGCGTTTCGACTGCAGAGGTCTTCTTCAGGGAACTGACAAAGTGCAGGTTGTAGCAAGTATATATACGTAATCAAATACCCCAGGGCTGCACTAATGCTTTAATCTCCTTACCCTACCCCACACTTGCAGCCCTAGGGAATATGATTTTGTATATACTTGCTATAACCTGTACTTTGTCAGTTCCCTGAAGGAGACCTCAGCGGTCGAAACGTAGGAATAAACTCATGTTCCAGGACTATGTTCTGATTTATCTCCATATAACCATACACACACATGTATATACAATAGTACAGATCCTTGGGGGCTTAAATGGACTTAATACTGAGCTGAGACTTAAATCTATACAATAATGAAAGCCAAATAAAACAAACTGCATTGAAATGATATATAGTAAATGTTCAAAGTGTTTTTTTATGTATTTTTAACTCACAAGAAGTACTTTAGGGATGAAAAAAGTATATTGCACAGTCCCGCACATAACACTACATCCTGTTAACATTTTAGTAGCAACTTACTTTAGTTGCCCTCTAGCTCAGTGATCACTGCCATGCGACTTGGCATATGCAACATTGCACTGTATATTCTGAGCAAGGTTACGGGGACGCTTTGGGTGTGATGACAGAACTGATGATGGTCGACATCCTTTGCCGATGGGGGCTGCTCTCTTGACATTCCTGAGGATCGTCTGGCTATTGTAGTTGGTTGGAAATGAATCTTGCCACGACCAGCTCCACTATATGTCATCGACGAGCCTGCACAATTCAACACGTTGTTCAGCTGATTTGTAGTTTTAACTGAGCGTATTCGCCGAAGGAATTTTTGCAGGGCTACTTCAGTTTCTGAATTACCATACTGAGCAATTGTTTCAACTAATGCCTCATGTACTACTTTTGATTGACCTGTTAGGTCACTAGTGTCTTCAGCAATACTTTCATTGGTATTTTCTGACTCTCTTCCATTAGTTTCCATCGTTTTATTTGTTCTATTTCCTCCATTGCTTTCCCCTTCGTTGTCTTTTACCTCAGTCAAACCTTTAAAAAAACTTTCCTTCGGAGTTTTTTCTGCACCAACAGCTAGGGCTGCCAATGTTCTATTTCCACCATTGCTTTCACCTTCATTGTCTTCTACCTCAGTCAAACCTTTAAAAAAAACTTTCCTTCAGGGCTTTTTCTGCACCAACAGCTAGGGCTGCCAATGTTCTATTTCCTCCACTGCTTTCACCTTCATTGCCTTCTATCTCAGTCAAACCCTAAAAAAAACTTTCCTTCAGGGCTTTTTCTGCACCAACAGCTAGGGCTGCCAATGACTGCCGACTGCTACTGGTCATCGCAAACATTTGGGGCACTGCAGTCACGCTGTAGTCTGCACATGCAATCTGATGCTTGCAGATGTGCACATGCCGATGGTGAGGTCTACTTCATGATGACGATGTGTCTACACTGGTGTAGTGCCTGTAATACATGCACATAAACAGATTCCATCAAAGATGGGATGTTTAATGCACATTATTAATTGTGCACTAGCTGTGTCCTTTTTGTAAAACAAAATGTATGATTTATTCTTACTTTTAAAGTAATCAATATATAATACCTTTAAGACCAAACATTATTCAACTTGAATAACTACGTAGAAAATGTCTTGAAAGACATTATCTGTTTTTTTAATGTTCATCTGTGCTTATTAAACATTATATTAATATTTTCAGTTTGGTCTTTCAAGAATTTAAAAAATAATGTTTTACAATACCTTGCTCGAAGTACTGCTCAAACACCACCTTTGTACTTTCTGATACTCTCAGCTGGTTAAGACCTTCCGCTACTTCAGTTGAGTGGTTGTGTTGCCCATGGATCTGCATAGAACATGGGATATTCTTAATGTGTTTAGGAGACTTCTTGTGAACAATGCTGATGGAGACATCCATTTTGACCGTGCATCTGTAAACAGGGGTATAAAACTGAAATTCGTTATAGATAATACTGTTTATTTTAATTCGTTCAGTTACCACCTGCAAATTAAATACACTAATTGGATAATGATGATCCATCAAAGATGGGACCAGCAGGGTGTTTAATGTTACAGTTATGTGGGGAATTGTAGCCTAAATCTAGCCGTCTTATAAGTCCTTTCGTTTGTCTCGAAGACATTTAAAGCCTAAAACTTCTAAAAGCCTCGCCAGACCCTATGGCTAGCGCGCGAATTCGCTAACAATGCCTCTTGCCAATGTAAACGAGCTTGTCCTAGAATATTTAAAAATGCGGATAAGGCATGAAGCGCCATTCCACCACCCTGTTACTGACAGCACAACAGACAAAAATTACCGTTAAAATCTGGGGTATTATTTTATAAAGATGCCAATACACGAAATAAAATTGTAACCTACATTTTTTTAATAGAGCTCTTCATTCTCGTTATTTTGAACCCATAAACACTATCCGCAGATGATAAATATCTTAGATAATGTATTTTATTAAAAAACTTCAATTTTATGCCTCTACTGCTTTCCATCGGCCGTTAGCTCAAAACATCATGCAGATTCGCTTAGAGCGTTTGAAAAGCATTAATTTGAGTACCAGAAACACTACTCTGAAATAAATATTGACATATAAAATGAATTTAATTAAAATAACCCCTTTTTTATCTGAATTTCCTTCAGTGACAGTCTACTTCGAGCTCCCTTTCGTAAGTATGTGCTTGTCGGCTGATGACGTAACCGCTGAAGCTCTGCCTACGCATGTGCATTGTCCAATGAGTTCGATGGTTTACATTCGGCGCGTTTTTTAAAATCCGCCCACACATCCGAATTTCTCCAACGATTTTGAATTGCTTCAAAATTTTTTTCAACCAATTATATATATTGCATTTTCCAAAAAAAACATCTGCTTCTATTTGAATTTTAATGTGAGCGTCATTTAGTACAAATGCTATTGTTCAAGTAACATGTGCAGGATGTCCACTTGATCCTTGAAGATTTATAAAGAACTTTCACAGTGAAAATTAGAACTTTTTGGAATATCTGAAAAGCCACGGAGTTCTCCCAACAGGTGTTGTTTACCCTAATTGCGACGAATCCTGTAAATATCGTAGTGACAGACATCAATTTTACTGCGGCCGATACCGGAAGATTAGTAAAAGTAAGAGACGAGTGCAGTGTAATTATTCAGTTTCACTGTACAAAGGCACTTTCCTAGACAATACCCATTTGCAACCGAGGGAAATCGGCCTCTTTGTCAACCATTGGTGGGAAAAATATTCAACCACAGTACGGTCATAAGGTGCCTACACTGGTCGACAAGAACAAGTGTAGACTGGCGGAGTTTTTGCTCCGAGGTTACTGTATCTTGGTTGAACAACCAAGGACCCATCGGAGGTCCAGGAATAGTGGTGGAAATTGATTAAACTTTTTCACCAAGGCAAAATATAATTGTGGCCGAGAGTTGAAAAGTATGTGGCTTTTTGGGGGTATAGAACGTGATGCAAAGACAGAGGAACCGCAGTAAAATATATTAAAATACAAGGATTTTTAATGACAGAACTTACTCCACCAAAAAAAGAAAATCACCCATAATAACGTGAAAATGTTTTTATACTCCAGTGGTTATCAAGAACAACAAATGTTCACATTACTGCCGTAATCACAAATATTTTAACCTCGAGTGATTCATTTTCATATGAATATCCAATTAAAGTTTATTGTGGCCTATGACGTGCAACATTGCGTAATAATGTTTTCATTCAATACAGCAGCAATATCCTAACTAAAATAAAAGCATACTTGTCATATTTTTATAATACTATTTAATCATTTATGTCTCAAATGGTTAAACAAAAAGTCCCTTTGAATCGATAAAACAAATCGTGTAAATAGTTACGAAAAGAATTAACTGAAATTATCCTTTGTTCCAAGTCAAGTTAATTATATCTTTCAACGCTGTGAACAGACCGAAGAAGAGAAACCCCTTCTGTGGTCTATATAAACAAAGGCTGCACTAGCCATTATTACAACAGGTAGGTGTAACAGTATTCCTTCTCTCTCTCTCTCTCTCTCTCTCTCTCTCTCTCTCTCTCTCTCTCTCTCTCTCTCTCTTTGTCCTTGCAACTACCTTTATTCTTCACCATCTATAGAACAAAAAGGTAATCCCCTACACAAAGGCTCGTGAAGATACCACTGCCCTAATCTGCATTTTGTTCTTTCCGTTCGTACGTCATATTTGAATTGCAATTTTTTCAGGCTTCATGTAAATCCTTAGTTTCGTTTCAGTGTTACCCTTGTGTTCAATTTTTGGATTTCATGTACCGAAACAAACATCGACACGTGCACACAGACAGACAGACACAAACACACACACACACACACACACACACACACACACACACACACACACACACATATATATATATATATATATATATATATATATATATATATATATATATATATATATATATATATATATATATATATATATATATATATATATATATATATCATAAATTTCTGTTGTTGACCTAACTCCATACACATCTCACCAACAGCCTCATTACCTTAAGTTATTCGATATTTTCATGCCAATTCTGATTTTTCCATCCTATTCATGTTTATTGGTGGTATAAAAATGATTTTTCACCTATAGGAAGGACTGTTGTAAATATCACTGAATCATATAAGTACTATTTGATCCGCAGTTTCTCTTCTCAAATAGACCAGATTGCGTTTGTTTATTGAAGACGCTAAGCAAACATCCAAGGACTCGTGAATAGAAATGTTCCCATTTCCAAACAGATCGTGATATATTTTTCTTTTGCAGTGAGAAGACGGCTCTTGCAATCATGATTTCCATTATTAGGTGTAGATTATCATGCAATTTATGGTTAGTTTGATATTCGTCATGAAAAGTAAACCTATAATTTTGCAACTTTTTCAATTACGAGTTGTTGAACTGACTTAAGAGTCGAGGGAATGGTTCTTGAAGAGAGTGGATGAGAGCCTTAAAATAAATAAAAAGGAGAAAAGAAAAACAACAAACTATGATTACTTATGTCTCAGATGCTGATGACAAAGTTAATCTCTGTACGTCGCTTCTTTAATGCAATTCTATGTATTTACGAGGAGAAATAAAACTAGTCTTTCCTTTCCCACAGAAGATCTCATCTTGACCTTTGATATTCTAGGTAAGATTATTTCCTCAACGTGAACATTACCATAAACACATTTATAATCTATGTCATCACTTTTAACACTATCCACATGATATGATTTCACAGTTTCTACGTATATTTTAAAACTTTCCATATGATATGTTTACAAATAAAATTTCATAAAAAAAGGACAAAAGAGTTCTGCTTTTATGTATGATACATTCATTAATTTTAGGAAAAAATTAAAACCAAACATAAAGCCCCAAATATTTCACTTATACTTATGGTTCTGTATTTAAAGAAATTTACTGATATCCACAGCGCAATATATTTACTTTGATTCACTGCTAAAGATTTAAATCTTTTTTCTGCAATGAGAAGTAGCCAAATTAAAATTTAACGTTTATCCGAGCTGTAGAATACATTTTAATGATATATTATTCACGCCGTATAGTTTACTGCATAGAAAATAGCATACTTTGCTACAAGACAAAGTAACATTACATTCCTTGGTGGAAGGATATGGCGCCTAAAAGGCCTATATCCCGTTTCCTTGAGATCTAGGCAACTTCACTTATCAGGTCGCCTAAAATATCAGGTCATTCTCGCTGTTCTGGATAGTGCCCAAGTCAACAGTTGTAAAGCCATAAACAGTAAATGTGTGGCAAAAAAGCTAATCCAAATTGTTATTTCGCATTTATGTTTCAGTCTATTAGGCATACAAGAAAACACTCGCTATCGTTTACAAGAACAATAAGTAAGTGTATATTGCACGTATATTGTAAAAATGTTGTTAGTTCTGTTTAATCCTTGTCTTTGGTTAAGAGACGTAGTGAAGATACTTTTATGAAGCTACCGTTCGCTCTCAGTGAACTTCAGTTTGGATGCCAGTTTATTCGCTTTTTAATTCTACCTGTTAATTGCAAATGATAAATAGTTGAAATACTTTTTACCTTTATTACGCAAACTAATCAGTTGCTTCACCTCAGTCTCTTTATCGTCCAGGCAGTTCAGGAATAAGACAGAGAAACTTTATTGACAGCGAGTGAGATTAGATTTCAAATTGATTCTGTAATTTTTACTCATTTTTTAACCTCACTTTAAGGAGACAAAGGCAGTAAACAACTTTCCTAATGTCGATTTGTTGCAAGCGTATTTTTTGTAATTATCGTATTTACAAGTTTTAAATAATACCTTAGTGTATAGAACCCTCGTTAAAGAACCAAATCTAACACAATAAAAAGTTACCTATAGATACATTTTATAAAACTAATTTTTTTTGACAGAAAGGAACGTTGTAACACGTGGTTGTTTCCTGAGTTTAGATATAGTCTACCACAATCCCATAATTGCATGTTTGGATATGGTAAATATTCTCTCCCTTTCTTTGTCAGTAAATAAAGGGAAACTCTTAATAAATAATAAGGGCACAGAATCTCTCTCAGTGGTTCTCAAAGGCTGAACAGTTTTCACTTGAGAACTTCCATCCTGATGTCACTCTTTCAGAATGACTTATTACCACATTTTAGTATCCTAACCATTTACAGTGGAGATTATCAGCACTGAATTTTCTAGTACTTTTAAATAAACCATCTTTTGTCCTTTCTCCGAGTTGATTCACTTTTTACTGTATCTTGCTTCTTCCACAGTATTTTTCTAATGATGAAAATTATATAATGAGAACCAATAAAGAGAGTTGATAATTTCAAGTATTTGGGACCCTGTGTTAATGCGGGAGGAAGTATGGAAGTATGGTTTTGTTTCCAGGTTCTTTTAACAAAGGATTCATCTCTTTTAATGTATTTAGCTATACAGGAATGAGAAATGAAGGATGTGCAGCATCCCTGGCCTCTCTGAAGGTTATAGCCCGGATTCGGTCAATCCATCTGATTTCCTCCGAGTCGTTAGCCATGGCTGTATCTAACTCTGTCACTCGCCTGAAAATACAAGAAATGTAAAATGAAAAATAGCTTAATAGAAACTTAAAATAATGTGCTTGGAGATAGGCTAAGGCAGAAAGCGTCATAACTTTCCATTTGTTCTGTGGAGGGGGAGCTCTAATTTTCTGAAACACCTGGTATATATATATATATATATATATATATATATATATATATATATATATATATATATATATATATATATACATATATATAGATAGATAGATATATATATATATATATATATATATATATATATATATATATATATATATATATATATATATATATATATATATATATATATATATATATATATATATATATATATATATATATATATATATATAGATATATATATATATATATATATATATATATATATATATATATATATATATATATATATATATATATATATATATATATATATATATATATATATATAGATATATATATATATATATATATATATATATATATATGTGTGTGTGTGTGTGTGTGTGTGTGTGTGTGTGTGTGTGTGTACATACATTCATACATAAGTACATGTATATACATAACACCTTTGGAAAATTTATTGGAAATATCGGGCTCATCTTCCATGTTAATTCTTCATTGTGTCGAATCACTCCTTTTGAAAGCAAACAGGATACAGTGTTTAATACCCTCAGATTTTTTAAGCATTTTAAATCTACATGTGAAAAAGATTAGCCACCAAAAAGAAAGTTTTTAAAATAATTCGAATTTGACACACAAATATTTTATGGCCAAATCGCTGACAAAAAGTTAGAATCATTCTTAATGAGCAAATATTTCTGTTTTCGTAATTACCGTTTTTACGAAACATCCGCGCAGTTACGCCAAAGCCTCTCCTCTATTTGTCTTCTGTTTCAGGCAGAAGAAAGGACGAAAAATGAAGGACTGAAAGAACTCCATGCTTTTAATCAGCGGCAGGTAGGGCACTGACAAGGTTTCCTTCTCTGCTTCCATTTCATCTGCTGCCCTTTTCATATCGCAAGTTCGTCACATAAAAGATTTGTGGAGAAAAATATTTGCAGATTTCAATAAGGGATGATATTTTTATTACGCTCTGTTGTTATAAACTCTCGATTTGATATTCATATTTTTAATATCGCTATGTTTTGTGTGTGTGCGTGGGTGCCTGTTTTCCCAATTTGAATGATAAATAGTTTTATAAAATGAATGACGTAAGATGTGCCATTTGCCTCTTTACTATCCATTATCATAGACATTCAGAATGAACTAAATATCTTCAAAGACGATGGGGCAGTACAAGTAAGTTGGGTCATTTGTTTCTTTTCAATAAAACACAACTGAAGAAATGGCCTAAATTATAAATGAAGTTACCTGTTAAATTTCACTTTCCATAAAGTCGGTTTAAGATTATATATTTTTCTCTTATAAATGCATTACTGATTTGTGATTAACAATTCCTTTCTTAAAATTGACTTTGTGTCATTTTCTTGTTGAAATGCAAATTAAAATATGGATGTTAACGTTACGCATATCATTTATAATTTGCGATCAATGAATACCAAACCTTTTTGCTGTGCATATCATTGTTTGTTTACAATATTCCCAATCATTACCTGCATCATCGTGCTTAGAGTCTGAATGCAATCAAGATTTGTATCTTTATATCTTTATCAGTGTAGATCATTATTATCAGTATTTAAAATGCAGATGAAACAGCGAATCCCATTGCTGAAATATCACTGAAATTGGATACGATAAATACTAGTTATGCTGTAATAATAATAATAATAATAATAATAATAATAATAATAATAATAATAATAATAATAATAATAATAATAATAATAATAATCATGGTAAAATCTACTGTATATGATTTAAAGCATGATGACAGTGAAGTTAGAAAAAAACAACAAAATAAAAGTATGGCAACGCTTTTATAATAGTGACAACCGAACTCAAGACAATGCAATCAGTTATAGCAACAGTATCATTAAAAGGGAAAAATTTTGTTGAAGCGAAAACTGTTCATAGGTTGCTAGAAAACAAGAAACCCACCAATATAACATATTTGATGATATCCTTCTGGGCGACTTTTATTTATGGAGCTATGAAAATTTTGCACTGGAATTATAAAGGAAAAACATTAAAAAAATATTCATAATTTAAAAATACAAAAAAAAATATTACAGATATCGTCTGGGATTATTACAAAATTGTTTTCATTTTAAATTTATAGTCACAAGTGCACATACATACATACATACATACATACATACATACATACACTCATATATATATATATATATATATATATATATATATATATATATATATATATATATATATATATATATATATATATATATATATATATATATATATATACACTAGAATCTACTGGTTACTTTTACCAGACACATATGTAATTCTAATAGCCACAATGCCCTCTCAACTTCTCGAATTCATCGCGCTTTTCTGGATATGCTTGTAACTACGAAGCCGTAACATCCAAACGCAAGAAATTGAAGAGACTTGTGATTGCCGGTCGCGGGAGACGAACCCATGTCACCATAACCACAAGGAGGTCACTCTTTGAGTGTTTTTTTCTGTTTTTGCTCTGTTGGTGATCTTGCCCCTTGGCTTTAAATAATCCTTTGTGGCACTGATCTTAAAAATGAAAAAGAGCCTGCTCTTGCCACTTCTTAAATCTTAAAAATAATTGTGGACATAAGTTCATTACATATTTTTTTGTTACGTTCACCAGATTTTTCTCTCCCTTTTTGTTTAGCGACAGATGCCAGTGATGTAGGTTTAGGTGCTGTTCTTCTTCAGAGACTTCCCGATGGAACGACTCATCCTGTGGCGTATGGCGTATTTCTCGAAGAAGTTGTTACCAGCAGAGAGGAGGTACTCTACGGCAGAGAAGGAAGCCTTATGTTTAATGAAAGCTCTTGTTCACTTTGAAGTATACCTATTGCCCTCTCCAACTACAATAAATATATTAACAGATCATAATCCATTTATTTTTTATAAATAAATTCAAAAACAAGAATCAGAGTATCTTACGCTGGAGTCTTATTCTGCAGGAGTATAACCTTAATATCCAACACATCTCTGGCAAAAGTAATGTTGTTCCTGATACTTTATCGAGAGCCTTCGAGAAGTTTTAATTTGTTTAGTGATAGTTTGAAGTTTGCCTCATTATTAACGACTTTTCTTATTTTTTTCAGGTTCTCTATTTTCTTTGTTTTTCACTTAATTCTTATTTGCTTTTTTTTAAGAGTAGTAGACTTAATGTAAAGTTTTCTTTTTAAATTTTCAAGTTTATTGGTTATTTTTTTTTAAAGGTTTTGTTGAATTCTTTACCTAAAAAAAAATTTTTTTCCTTTTGGTGGGGAACTGTTATCATTTGCTTAATTTTTTATTCGTGGCCTTTTAAAGTAAATTACTTTCAGTTAATTTCAATTTCAATTTATTTTGTGCCACAAGAAAAGCTGGTTCAGGTTGTTTTCGCTCCTACCGAAGGTTTTTATTATTTAAGTGGTACCTCGCCCATGAAGGTTTTTTTTCTCTTTTCATGTCATTTTTTGGCTAAAATGCTTGTTTGGTGATTTCCCTTTCATTCTCTCATACTAAAGTTTTTCAACGCTTTCATAGGAATAGGTTGTTTTCCTTCCTCCTCCTATTTACTGTCTCTCGATCTATCGTGTGAAAGAATTTATTTTAGGTGAAGGTTTTTTGTACACCCTTATTCAGCTTTTTGTGTTTCATTCAAGTTTCATATTTTTTGTTAAATAATATTTTTGTAATAAATAATTATCCTCTTTTGAATGTTTTTCTGTGTTTTTGCTCTGTTGGTGGTCTTGCCCCTTGGCTTAAATAATCCTTTGTGGAACTGATCTTAAAATGAAAAAGAGCCTGCTCTTGCACTTTTAAATTTTAAAAATAATTGTGGACATAAGTTCATTACAATATATATATATATATATATATATATATATATATATATATATATATATATATATATATATATATATATATATTTATATTATATATAATATATTTTTGTGATCGATAACTGGCGTAATACAAAGAGCAACATGAAGAATATGACCTAAACTTGAATGTATATGTTAATATGTCAATACTAACATTTTTTTGGGTCAATAATTGGATTACTCCAAAGAGAAATAAAGGAATATGGGTTAAACTTAAATGGGAAAATATTAATATTTTTAATCAACGTCAGATATGAAGTAATACTTGTTAACATACATCGCTAGCTGTATCGTATGCTGACGTACAAGGAAGCAGATGACTTACCGTGCTGAACAGCTTATGGTCCGGAGAAGCCGCCAGGGTTACTGCGCCTGGATACTCATCTATAACGAAGAGACCGTCTTCGTTGCCTCCAGAGACGCTGTATTCCACTTTCGCCCCTGACGGAAAGTAACGTATCAGTTAACTAAAGTTCCATGGTATCTAAAATATGAGTGGTATATGAGTAATGCGACAGTGCATTACATTCCTACCCTAAAACATATCACCTTGTATTTTGATAATTTATTTATATTTTTATCTGTTTATCTGTTATTTCGTTAACTTATCTTTTTCGTTTTTTTCTAAAATCCGATTCCATCTTCTGTAAGTTTTTTTCAATGGACACCATATTCCTTGGAAGCTTGAATTTCAAATCAGTGGCCCCAGTAGGCTTGTTCGATTTGAATAAGGCTTTATCTCTTGAATAATAATAATAATAATAATAATAATAATAATAATAATAATAATAATAATAATAATAATAATAAAATAATAATAATAAACGCTCCGCATAAAGATTTTTGCTGCAAAGATCATGGCCTTCAGTTATGATATTCAGTGCATCATTGTTATTATGTATGTTTGGTCTGAAACATTTTCATGAGGAAAATATATATGGGGGCAGGTATACATACATATATACATACATTCATATCGAATAAGAATGTTTCTGTGGTTTATTGTTATTTCAGTTATGCTACCTTTCACAATACAACTATGATACAACGATGAATGTTTGTCATTGCTAATTCACAGTCAATCATTATTTAGAATCCTTAATTAGTGTTACTCTGAAGTTCCATTCCATTCACCCAGTTAAAAGATTATCTTTCCGTTAATCAGCTCAACTTTGGATAAAAACAGATTTTGACTGCTAAGCATTTTTTTTTATGAAATGAAAAACCAATATACTTGTATATTATGTTACTATAGAGTCTCTCTCTCTCTCTCTCTCTCTCTCTCTCTAAATTACTAGCAATTTTCAGAGAACAGTATATTCAGAGAAGGACCTTTCGAAATACTGAAAAATTTATGAATTTCACCAAGTTATTCATTTAGAAATTATATTGCTTACGAGTGAACTTTTAAATTTTCATAACTTTTGTAACGATAACAATAATAATTTCTGATGTGAGATATACTAAAAAAGCGTACCTATCTTGTATAACCTGTATAAGAGATTAAACTGATGTGATTACACGATACTTTTAAACGAATAATCATCACCAGGAATAAGTATTATAATATTCTAAACATTATTTCATTTAAATTTCAGTTTCTGACATCGACAGTTTCATTATATGCCTACTAAAACCTAAAACCTTAAAGCCTTTGAATATTCAAAGTTTGTTAATCTCATTAAATTGCAGAGCTATTTTTTGCTCATCAGCCGTAGGCCATTTTATCCTAAGACG
>NC_089764.1:6819842-6832342 GCF_040412425.1 Macrobrachium rosenbergii | reverse complement strand
ACAAGTCTAAAGAAGTTGGAACCTGAGAGCAACTGCACCCAGGAATTACCTGGGCAAGCTAACTGCTTGCATACCAGCGAGTTTTCCCCAACTTCCCGACTCAGCAATGACCCAATAGACAACATTTCATTCGAATTATCCCTTCTGAGTGAATAAGATAGAAATCATCAACACACAATCACGTGTGGAACAGAAATAAATTTCTGACTCGTCGGGATCGAACCCAGGTCTCTCGGGTGGAAAGCAAAGGGCGTTATCCACTGGGCCACACAAGTCTAAAGAGAGACCGGGTGGAAAGCAAGGGCGTTATCCACTGGGCCACACAAGTCTAAAAGAAGTTGGAACCTTAGACTTGTGTGGCCCAGTGGATAACGCCCTTGCTTTCCACCCGAGAGACCTGGGTTCGATCCTGACGTGAGTCAGAAATTTATTTCTGTTCCACACGTGATTGTGTGTTGATGATTTCTATCTTATTCACTCAGAAGGGATAATTGAATGAAATGTTGTCTATTGGGTCATTGCTGAGTCGGGAAGTTGGGGAAAACTCGCTGGTATGCAAGCAGTTAGCTTGCCCAGGTAATTCCTTTTGGTGCAGTTGCTCTCAGGTTCCAACTTCTTTAGACTTGTGTGGCCCAGTGGATAACGCCCTTGCTTTCCACCCGAGAGACCTGGGTTCGATCCCGACGTGAGTCAGAAATTTATTTCTGTTCCACACGTGATTGTGTGTTGATGATTTCTATATATATATATATATATATATATATATATATATATATATATATATATATATATATATATATATATATATATATATATATATATATATATATATGTGTGTGTGTGTGTGTGTGTATGATAATGACTATAACTAAAAGCTGTAATTTTGAAAATGAGTTTTTAAGAAAAATATTATGAGTCAGATGACAGGAGGCAGTGAAAAATGATGTTATAAGAGAAATTACAGCTCTTTCATATATAGATGAGGCAATTCTGAAAAGGACATGTAGAGGTCTTGTACATCTTCGAACAGCCCTTGAGAGAATAGTACGTGGTAGTCTCAGCTGGGCTCCTGAGTGTACCAGAATACTTGGAAGACACAGATTTAATGAATAAGAACTATAAGAAGGAAGGACAGGAATGAGTGGAGAGCTGGAGAAAACAAAGAACAAGAAAGTCGCGAGTGGTCGGATTTCACAGAGAATCTTTGCGTGCCGATGCGTTACAAATCGATGATGACGATGATGAATTGCATTCACCAGATCGATGGAATTACAACGCGGGTGTAATTAGCACTTAGTTTCTGGGTGTGCTGTTTTTTAAGAAATCATATTTCCTTCGGGGTCGTTCCGCAAATTAGAATTTTCTTCGTTGCCATCCCTATTTCATTCTCATGTGGGAGGGGGAAATGTGTCTCACTCTTTAATCATTACGCTACGACGGAGGATATGAAATTTTCGCAGTTCATGCACACACATACATCTTTCGTATTAGATATTTTGTAGAGATGAAGCAGAACTATCTCGTGTTACGTTAAGGCTTTTGCCAAACATTTATGAATCCAGTTTTACTAAAGATGGCTGAAAAAATTAAAATTCCTTTACATTTATAACGATATGGTTCGATGAAACTGGCTTGGCGGGCATTTCATAAAAATGTTGACGACTCAGAAGGGTACAAAAAAAACACCACCCCAAATATCTGAAGTAGAATCTTAAGGAATATCCTCGTCCCACCAGACGAGAAAAAAAAAAAAAATCAATATTTGTATACCAATTAAAATAAAAAAAAAAATTAGTAAAATTAATAAATCCAAACCGATGTATGAATAGAGGTCTCGCATCTATGAAATCCAATGGATACATCGACGTGCACTTTCACCAGGCAATAATCAATTGGTTAGTCAATGCGAGACCCGTTCTTACCTCTTCGATTTTTATTTATTTATTTTTTTTTTTTTTGGGGGGGGGCGGTTGGTAAAACTGTAATATATTTCATAAGCTATTAAACACAACATAATCATAAGTCATATATGCTTTGATTACGTTTACTAGAGGCTGCAAAAGCTCTAACAAGATAACAAGACAGACACCCAAGTCAAACAAATATTCTGTTAATTCTCTTAATTCAGTTATTCTGTTCATTAAAATTAGATATAGGATATACATTGATATTTCAAACAAAATTTCTTCCTCTATAAAATAAAGTAGGATTTTCCGAATAGTATACGCAATAAGGGCCTCAGTAAGCAGTTAAAAACTCCGAAAGTGGGGGGCCAAATGCATGATCATTAATCTCATGTACATACAACGTAAATATGGCTTCAAGATAATTACTGTACTCGAATAATTCCGCAATAAAATCGTCAAAAGGAATGAAGAATCATATTATACCCGGTAAATTCCCTGTTATGAGATACTTTATTCTAAAGAAAAAAAAAATCCACAAGTAGGGGAGACGGGGCAAGTTGGCTACAGGGGTAAGTTGGCTAACTCTAAATAACCTCAATGTTTACCAATAGATATATACATAAACTGTGTAATTGCCACGTAGTTCCTCAGTTACTCACAATATTCCATGGATATAGGACGTAGGAGCTCGAATTTATGAGACAAAGGTTGATTTTGATGGTAGTAAATTTTTTTCTTTGTGTTTTTTTGTTATTACATATATACATTCATAAAAGACTATTTTTCAATAATAGCATAGCTTTCCTTACGGTTTAGAGATTCTATACAATTAAAATTGATCATTCAAGGTTTCCTGGTGTGGGCCGGTAAGTGTTTTTGTGTAAAATGTAGGGGGGCAAATTGGCTCAAAAAAAAAAAAAAAAAAAAATGGGGCAAGTTGGCACATGTGCCGACTTACCCCACGTTATTTGATAACAATTATAAATCTATTTATTTATATAATTTACGTTTTATTCCTGGATTTTTTAAAGGATAATGGGATAAGTGTTGTATCATTTCCTCCAAATCGCTCTCACTAGTTACAGCCCCTGGATGTTAGAGTTTACAGACCCCTGAAGAAATATGTCAAAAGAGCATGTGATTCGTGGATGACTAGTAATCCGGGATCAAATACGACCATCTATTTCATTCCTGGTATAGTATCCACGGCTTTACCTCTTCCGTCACTCATTCTAATGTTTTCAATGGGTTTAGGACTGCTGGAGTTTTATCTTTTAATACAGACTTTTTCAAGATTCTGATTTTATGAGTGTATATGTAATAGATCAACCACAGGGAGATGAGTCTTGTAATATGACAGACAACAATGGAATTCAAAAAGTTCTTGATGGAGAAGTCCAAGGTAAGTTTATTACCTAAGAGAGCGGAATGTGCCCTCACCATCTGCTTCTGGAGTACCTGGGAAGACAGCGACTTCACCTGCAGAACGGAGACCGTTGCCTGAAGCAGGTGCCAGAAAGGGAAAATTCAGTGAATAGGAGGAAACGTCGTTCTGCTATTCTAACTGACACATTAGTCAAAAAAAAAAAAAAAAAAAAACGCTTGAAGAGCAGTTGATTAAAAAAACAAAGACGAAAAGAAGCCTCTTTTGGTAAGCAAAAAAGGAACACCAATCCCAGAGTTTAAGAACTGCTCATGTTGATTCACAAGAAAGCTCAGATGAAGAAGACAGGATGTGTTTCGTAAGTATAGAATTATTTTCTAAAAGTAAGCCAGGTGAAGTGTGGGTCCAGTGCAGGGTATGTAACATGTAGGAGCATGAAGACTGTATTGACGAAGAATTATTTTACACCTGTCACAGGTGCAAATCAGATGATAATCCGAACTTATACTAATGCCTTATATTTAGTATTTTGGAAACTCAGATCGTATTTTTGTTATTTGATTTAAAAGCAACGTAGCAATTTCCTTTTGATTATCAATGTGTCAGCTTACCCCACATAAGGAGTAAGTTGGCACGAAAAAGTTATTTTTTCTAAAGCTTATGTTGAAAACAAACCACATTTTTTTTTTTGCTTTATGATAAAGAGGAATGTACAGTTTTTATCTCCACATTTCAATGACGATAAAAATTTTGCAGATATGTTTGTTTTCCATTCTCAGTAACCGAAATTGTAAAAAGTGTGCCAGCTTGCCCCTGTCTCCCCTGTAATTAACCCCTTTAAAACAAGACGAAGCCCACCTCTCATCTATGAAGACTTTAATGATTTTATCTCCATATTTCTTGTTAATATGCAAACGTAAACGGAGCAAAACATGAATAAACAAATATAAAATAATCCTGGATGTAATTTAACCTTGGGAAACGTTAGTTTGGATTAACTTACTTATGTTGTAGGCATTTCATAACATCAGCTTTGAACTATCAGATAGACAATAAAAGTTCCTCATATTTGTCGGTTCAGTATGTCTAATTTTACCTGGCTGTTATACTTATTTTAATCTCTTTGAATAAGTTAATAAATTGAAGAGGGAGACAAGTGGCTTTGGTGACATAGTTATCACTAAATACCAAAATTCATTCGCCACCGTCAACCCACCACCCTACCTCTAACTTTTACAAAACTTTATTAGACCGAGTTGATAAGGATACAAATTAATAAGGCTCCACAAACGACTCTTAAAGTATTTCAGCTGGCGGGTGAATTTTGATTGGCCACTTGTTGATCCTGTTGCATCATTTTCCAGAGGCGTTGCAAACTTCTTGGCCTACTCGATACGGTGGGCTGGAGCCAGGAGTTTGGGGAGCGGTTGGGGAAAAATTAAATTTGATTACTGTGTTAATATTTGGTGTTTTTTATTCCAGAATATGTGATGCCTCAAGAGTGCGCAGGCATTGGTGGTTTGGTGCTTGGTCTATAATTTCTGTACACCTAATTAACCCTTCTTTTGCTGGTTTAATTATGATTTTATTGTTAATGATTAAGTATGCCCCCTCCCTTTGAAAGTGGAACGAGAGACGCTTTGTGAGATTTGCAGTAGTCATCCCTTGAACCGGGCTTGTAAACTCGGAAATAGCAGTACGTCTCTTGAATGACGTCTCTGGTAACAGCAGGTTGTTCTTGACAAGTCAATTACAAGGTTCATTTTATGTCCTTCTAGAATAGGGAAGACGTTTTTATCGATGATTTTCCGGTGTGCCTTTACGTCTTCGAAGTGTTCCTGGTGCATAAAACTAATAAGGCAGAGTAGTATGTAACTTTGGCCATTACCATTAACGGTCGCTCTTTGGCTGTCAGTTATTCATGATAATCCTGGGTTGCCGTTCGACTTTGACATTTGAGAAATTGTTATTTGAGTAATTGTGCGGACCTTTGGATTTCCTTCATGGTGTGTGCCATCCAATTCCGATGTTGACTTTTTCTTCACTTTTTTTACTAATGTATTGCCATATCAAATATAGTATATATATATATATTATATAATTATATATATATATATATATATATATATATATATATATATATATATATATATATATATATATATATATATATATATATATATATATATATATATATATATATATATATATATATATATATATATATATATATATATATATATATATATATATATATATATATATATATATATATATATATATATATATATATATATATATATATATATATATATATATATATATATATATATATATATATATATATATATATATATATATATATATATATATATATATATATATATATATATATATATATATATATATATATATATATATATATATATATATATATATATATATATATATATATATATATATATAGTTAAGTGGAAACCACTTCCAAAGCAAACCCAAATCTCCAAACTGCCTTGCACCACAAAAACAACGTAACTTCACACTGACACCTAACTGAGGAAGGGCGTGAGAAACTCAGCCCCTATGTAAATTTCTCTCCATGCTCTCCTTTTTGGTGCATCTGTTTATCTTTTGTAAAGACCTGGTGACTGCTTGAGTTACCTCTTTTCAGATAAAAGGCGAATGGAGACAAAGCCTGCTGAAAATCTGCCGGAAAGGTTGAGTTCCCCATAAAAACTGGCAAACATGGGTTGTCAGAATCACCGGGATTTGGGGAAGATCCCACCATAGAAAACGAGGTGACTGAACAGCCATCTTGCAATTCCAGTGACCTTTGGGAGGAGCAAGAAAATAAGCTCACAAGCTGGGAATCAGCCAGACACTCCCGCTATGTCCACCAATGAGATCACGCCAAACCGAGCCACATCTGGCTCTGGAACAAACAACAAAGGGCCTGCCCCCTCCAATGGGACACTGCCACGCCGAGGTTACAGCATAAGTTATTGCACCGCTTGTCAGGTTCAAGGACACACTGCTCTATGGGCAAAGTGCCCTAGTAAAACAAAACCAGCCGTCATTGCTTTGGCAGTGATAAATCCAAAAACCTTAGGCCTCCCAGCCAAAGACCCTATATCTGTGGCACCTCCCAGAGGTAGCTACCCCGCCTGCCAGGTCACAGCATTCGATGACACTGGTGGGCAAATCTCCCTAATAAGAGAAGATGAGGTCCCTATTTAGCCGCCATTGGAAGACATAAACTTATTACCATGGAGGGTATCAATCAAATGGAGACAATTCTCCCCACCATCAAGTTAAGGATCACAAGACCTCAAAAATAAAAAATCTGCACTCTTGCAGTAGCTACTCACCTTCCTGAAGGTTATGACCTCCTTCTGGGACAGGACTTCCTGCCCCTTCTAAATTACAAAAATCCAGGGGTCCTAACTCATCAACAAATAGATAAAAAATGAAGAGTCCTCAAGGACCTGCCTTAAACCCACTGCCAGTGCCACTCGAGTGCCTTGAGCAGTGCCAGGCTCCAACTGTCGAGCCCCTAATAAATCACATTGTAGTGCAAGACTCTGCCCCAGTGCCAGTGCCAAGGCACACCCTGAATCTTCCTTCAAGGGATCCCAGTCCGGGTCACCTCTTCCTCTCTGGCTTGGCACTGCTACCAGTGCTTGTATGAGAGCCAACCCATAATGTACTCAGATCCCCTCCAGATTCCTCTGACCACAACAGAAGCTCACCCAAAGGTGCGGCCTTGCAACCTATGCCTGAGCTGGTCATGGCAACCTGCAAGCCTCTCATGCCCACCACGACCTCTTCTCCTCCTTCCCAGTCCTCCGCAGACAAAACCATGAATAAGAAATCTGCCATATCACAACTGGCCAATGAATTCAAGGAACTGCAATGACTAGTAGTGGAGCTTGTAAAGAATGCCCCTGCTTCGGCTATCAAAGAAACCAGAGCAGGGGGCGCTCCTATGTCTCCCTCGGACTTGATTCCACTGAACCCTTACCAAAGAGGTCCACCGAAGAAAGGTCATGGGCACAGATAAATCCAGGTGTCCCAATAAGAGCTGTTGAGCTCTCCTCGCACTAGTGCCCACTGGCACAACGCCTCATCTTTACCTTATGAAGAACTTTGTCACCTCTGTCCAGAGGAGGATGCCGGGTTTCTTCCCCTGTTTATTCTTCTTACAACTGTGTGACTTTACTACTTCTTGTAATGTTTTCTTCCATCACTGATCATTTCTCTCTCTCTCTTTCCAGTCTTCTAATTTAGTATTTTCCTGGCAATTTTGCCCGTCATTGATCCTTGCAAGAGCCTATAAATGGCTCCTCATCTTGATTTGCTTCCCACTCTGCCAATGCAGAGTGCAATCACCAGATTTTTTATAACCTAAGTCCTCTGACTTCCTACTTAATGCCTACAACAGCGTGGTAACTTTTAAATTGAATATAACAGAGCCTTTTGGCCTAACCGCAGAGTGCCATTACCATCGCCATTGGCAGTGGCTCCTGCTAGAGTGGTCGTGCCCTCTGGCTGCCTTTTATTCCCCTATGGGGCGAAAAAATGAACCTAGCCAGCCTTCATAGGCTAAGAAATGTATTTCTGGTATATTAATCCTAACTTTTACTTACTCTTGCATCTGTCATTTATTTTACCTGTGACTCACAAAGCCCAAGTACTTCACATACTTGACTGTCCTTCATTGTGCTTAGCTTCGTGCCGCACTGTGCAGACGCATATAAGTATGTGGCATCACCTAACCTAAGCCCATGAATACTTTTTTGTAATGCCTCCTCAAGGCACCCTAACAGCTTGACATTGGACTGTCAAAGTAACCTTATTAATTAAGTGCATGTCTAACCTGAAGTTTAATGCCGTGCTAATCCTATTATTGTTCTCCGTGTTGTTACCTAGATTCTTGAAATATTAATTCATAGACCTTATAACTTTGTATTTGCTATAATGCTGCTTTAATGTAATAACAGGAGAGATATATGACTTTAACTTGCAGTGTAACGTAACTACATAAAGTCCAATTTAAAAATCAGTGGTGTGTACTCTGTTTTTGATTTATTTGGAAAATCAGTTATTTTTCTGAAATGTAATATTACCACAAAAGGGAAGTAGAGAGTTATCAGTTTGTTCAGTTGAGTTCACTTAGTTGTTGACATTTTCCCCCAATTCAAGGTGCAATTGTCAACTTTGTGGGGGAACTGTCAAGTGGGAAACCCAAACCTCCAAACTGCCTTGCACCCAAGAATAACATAATTTCGTACCCAAACCTGACTGAGGAAGGGCATGAAAAACTCGGCCTCTATGTAAATTTCTCTCCATGTTGCCCTTTTTGGTGCATCTGTTTATCTTTTCTAAAGACCTGGTGACTGCTTGAATTACCTCTTTTCAGATAAAAGGAGAATGGAGACGAAGCCTGCCGAAAATCCACCGGAAAGGTTGAGTTCCCCATAAAAATTGTCAAACATGGGTTGCCAGAAGTCTCCAGGGTTTGGGGAAGATCCCAACATAGAAAACGAGGTAACTGAACAGCCACCTTGTGATTCCAGTGACCTCTGGGAGAAGCAAGAAAATAAGTCCCCAAGGTCCTATAAGGCGAGAAACAGCAGCCATCGCTCTCAGAAACACCCCGGTAGCAGACCCACACACAACCCCCGTCTGTAGATCGAAGCACTACTCCCTTGCATGGCCCCTTTATTGAGTTGACCCCTCCACGTGGTCACCTTTCGACCACCCAGTCGCATTACCTATGCATTGTCCCATTAAACTCATCCCTCCAGACCTGGTGAAATTCAACGAGGCCCCTCCATCGCTCCGTTATAAAGTAATGTCCTGATTAGATGTTTTTTCAACAGTCACATATCTTAAATTTCCCACTGCACTCATTTTCTTTTCTGAAGTGCGAGCTATCACAAAGACCTGACTCACTTAGCTCAGTGTGAATTTTATTGCAAGTATATCGTACCAGAATCGAGTTATCTTGGCATCTTCCGTGCAACCCTCGATTCACCCGAGATCGTTATAATTATCCTTGTGTAACCGCTGGCATTATCAAATTGCAGACGGTACATCGGCTGTGGAAACATTGAATTGTCTTGTGCTTCTTGCTGTGAAAAGGCCACTGCATTCAACTCTTCAGTACCCATTTCAAGAGGATTAATCATAGACTATTCAATTTTTTAACAGTGATAGCATAACTAACCATGTGGCAGCCCCTGTTGTATCTGCCTATTATTCCCCAGTCTTCTGATTGACGTGTTTAAGTGTAAATATATTCCATTTAAAGAAAACCTATGTTTATCTGCAATAGTCCCTTCTTTAAGTACAGCCCTCGGCCCAACATTTTTCTATTTAGGTTCCTGCCTGACCTAGCAATTGCAGTCAGAATTTCAAGGTTTATTAGCAAGCCCCCTGTTCACTAGCTAGACTGCAGATTGGACCCTGAACAAGGAATACAGTAAGTAAGCCAGGTAAGAATGTAAAAATAATAATATATATATATATATATATATATATATATATATATATATATATATATATATATATATATATATATATATATATATATATATATATAATCAGTAAGCTACAAACGTCCTTTAATATCCAATTCGCTCTACCTCGGAAATAATATATTTTCATATATGTGACCGAAGGGGAATTTTTTAGTTGATAATAAGTTCGTCGTCCCGTGGGCTCGAACCAGCGAAGAACAAGAACTCAGGACTACAGTGGACGCTTAACCCACGCGGCCAGCAAGTGAGGTGTGTGGTTTTATTTTTTTTTTGTTTGTTACCGCATAAACATATGACACCTATGCGCATGGTTCAAGTTTATTTTACAATAGCCCACTATGACAAATGACAACTTCGAATTTTCTATATGTCGTCTACTTTTCTTTCTAAGTCTCTATCTTTATTGGTTATTGGTATTAAGCTATTCCAGTAATCTCTCTCTCTCTCTCTCTCTCTCTCTCTCTCTCTCTCTCTCTTTTGTCGTTTTAACTTGTATCATAGCTTATTTTCAATGAAACAAAGTAACAACTGTTTTTTTTTTTTTTTGACACATGACCATTTCGCTCTATGTGGGATTACCAAAATGCGTGTTCATTTTCTGTAAGTTTTTATTGGGAAGTTTGTATGCTTCAGCAAACAGCATTAGAGGATATTCATCAACTAACCTTCTTTGTGATTGGCGATGACCTTTATGACGTCAAAGGACGGGGATGCGTCCTCTCTGACGACTGCACAGTAAACGTTTTACGAAAACTCGATCATGGATCTCCCAGAACAAGACAGTAGCCTCGTAGCTGCAAAGAAAAGAAAAAATTATTTTAATTATTTTAAATAAAAATTAATTTTGGGTATCTTAATATCCAAGAATTATCTCGCTATAAATTGAAGAGGTCATTTAAAAAAAATGGTGCTATTTATTTCCTGATGGAGGAGTTTCAACACCAATGTAAAAGTGGGCTCGTCTGAAAATTGGTACTGAATAAACAAACATTCGACTGCTAGATCGTCACACCAAACCCTCTAAATCAAATTTACATCATGTTGAGATATACGAAAAAAATTATCCATTTACATTATCACGTGAGTCTCCCTGAAAAAGAAATATATAATAAAATGCAATTTCATTACTGAATCGTTTTGAACGATAGGTCAGATATTCTAAAACTGGAAAATGAATTTTTACAGAAACATCATAAAATACTAAACATACTGTCACATTGGTGCAGCAAATCTAACCTAACTGGCCCTTGTTATTTCACGCTCTAATATGTAAGAATCTTTATTTAGGAAGCTGTTTTACCATTTCCTCAGCGAGAGTGACATTTCGCCCATTCATGAGAACAGCAAATGGATGAAGGTGTTCATCTATAAGCAGCTTATGGTATGAAAGATTCAATCCTCTAGGTCGTTGCATCTAGCAAGGAATCCTACTGGTACATCGTACCGACCAGTACTTTTATTAATGTCAGTCAATATTGCTGTCATGCTTCGCTGAAAGATTCCATGAGGCTACTCTTAGTTACTATAATATAAAACCAATCGCCTCTTCATTATTTAGTATTTGTAATAAGTGCATTCACATAATAATTACCCAATTAGCAGTAGTCTGTGTTTATGAATAATATTAATACACTATAGTATGCAATAAAAGAAAACTTGATATGATTTTCTTATTACAACGAACAGAGAGAGGGGATTGGCCTTTCGAATGTGTAAACCAATGAACTTATATTATATTCAATTACTATGGAATAATTAAAAACAAATATAAAAATCCCCGAGTTATTTCATAGAAGTGCTCTTTAGCATTCATTCATGTAATCTACATGAAAGAATAGATTAAAAAGCATTACCTAAATGAGACAAAACTACGTCGATAGATTAGTGGTGCTATAATAAATGCCCTGCATATCTTATGACATATTATAAAGAAAGGTTCTGCGACAAAGGTATGCACAGTGTATACAGTACTTATGTATAAGAATAAAAATGCCCATATAGTTTAGTTTCTCTAGATTTGGTCACAATAATATAGGTTTTATAATATGCAAAACTATTTGTTCAAGAAGTCTGTAAACAGCCGGCAGTTGGTAGTTACAGCCCTTATTACGTCCCGACTAAGACGACCAATAGAAAAGGAGTGTTCTTTTTTTGTTTTATTAAATAGATGTGGCTGATCTTAATTGGTTCCCATGACCTTTCTGAAAGATTAAAGCCTCTTCGAGTATTTGACCTTTGAAAAATGACGTACTTCTAAGAGCAATATACTGTGAATCCCATTTTATATTGCAGTTGCGCTTCTTATGTAATGGAAAATATAAGAATTTTGATGCGTGAATCCTATAGATCGATTGTGCTCGAATTTTCTGCGGGAAAGGATTCTTGCAGTGAAAACCGCACACTACCTTTCTAACGTATATCGTTGTAGGTGGTAATGTCGTCAGTGCTCCTGCGCTGCAGCCCCTTTCATTCCTGTTATTGTACCTCCGTTCATATTCTCTTTCTTATATCGTTCTTTCCATCCTCTCTTAACAATTGTTTCATAGTGAAACCCTGAAGTTTTCCTCCTGTTACACTTTTAAGTTTTTTTTTTTTACTCTCAATTTCCCTTTCAGCGCTGAATGACCCCATAAGTTCCAGCGCCAGGCCTTTGGCCTAAATTTCATA
>NC_089764.1:6774842-6817342 GCF_040412425.1 Macrobrachium rosenbergii | reverse complement strand
GACTAAAAACCAAGTTATAAAAAATATGTATACAAATAATATAAATGACAAGTACAAAGGATAGGGAGGAGTTATTGTCATAAGGTGCTGAAGGCACCAACCGAGTGACAGAAAATTCGGGCCTGTTCAGTTTCGACTTAAACTCTCGAGAGATACAGAGGTGTTGAGGAAGGCTGGTTGTTTAACTGTGGAACTAGCTGTTTAATGGAGAATGATTCTAAGATGACTAAATATTGTTCGTTAGGAGTTTGGCCTATAATTTTAAAATCTTTGTAATTTATGTCAGATCTACATTTCTTTGCTCTCGTGAGTTTAATTCGAAGCTGAACCCGGCCCGAAGTGTCTGTCACTCAGTCTGTGCCTTCTTCACCTTACGGTAATCACTCCTCCCTATCCTTTGTACTTGTTATTTATAATGTTTGTATATATTTTTTTACAAATTTTAAGTCCGAGTTTATTTTAACTTTTGTCTTTCTTTTTATAGCTTGAAAATGGGACTTTTACGTCTCGAAACGTCGCAGCAGTAATAAAGTACTTCGAAAAGAAATAAAGGACTGATCCTTCTCCCTATATCTAATGATATGTATGTATATATATATGTATATATATATATATATATATATATATATATATATATATATATATATATATATATAGAAATATCAACACACAATCACGTAACAGAAATAAATTTCTGACTCGTCGTCTCACAGGTGTGTGTGTGTGTGTGTGTGTACAACATTTCATTCGAATCCTTCTGTGAAATTTGTCCATTGGGTCATTGCTAGTCGAGAAGAAAAACTGCCCAGTTAGCCCAGGTCATGCCCAGTTGTCCTTCAGGTTCCGATTTTAGACTTCAGGCCCTGCTTTCCACCTGAGAGACCTTTCCCAACATCAGAAATTTATTTCTGTTCCACACGTTCAGTGTTGATGATTTCTATCTTACAAAAGGGACTTGAAATGTTGTCCATTGGGTCATTGCTGAGTCGGGAAGTTGGGGAACATGGTGAGTTGTTAGCATCCTCAGGTTTCCTGACGAGTCAGAAATTTTTATAAAATACATGATCCTGTCCCGGTTTGCGTGCTAAGAAGCCCAGCTTATCATGCCCAATAGGATTCCAACATTTCAGCCGCTAACAAAATACTTTCCATGCATAAGTCCCTCAGGTTTGCGTAAAATACCTGATTGAATCATGCATACGATTGAATCTTACATTCCCTGGTGAGTGAATAATCAACTTTCGGAACTCAAATAAGGCGAGAGATGGATCGAAACCAAAAACCCGAAAAGATTATTTTCTCCTGGGAATTCTTTTGTGGAAAGCTGGTTCTTGGGAGAAATCATACTCCTAAGTTAAGATGCACGAAAGGTTGATAATTCAAAGGGCATATAATGTGTGTGTGTATGTATGTATGTATGTATGTATATATATATATGTATGTATGTATATATATATACACATATACATATATATATGCCCACATACATACGTGTGTGTGTGCACGCTTGTGAGTGTGCTTGTGTGTAAGACTAGAAGAAGTACATGCTTCTATCTGGAAGAAACACAGTATATTACTGAAATGTTAGCATATATATATATATATATATATATATATATATATATATATATATATATATATATATATATATATATATATATATATATATATATATATATATATATATATATATATATATATATATATATATATATATATATATATATATATATATATATATATATGAATGTCTTTTCCTGTAATACTACAGTGAAATATGAATATAAGAAGGCCCATAAAACACTATTTAAAAGTTGAAACCATATATTTCGGGCACTAGCTTCTGTGCCCCTGTTCACCGGTAGAATATGGACAGGTGGAAAGTTACAATGGTATATATACAAAAACATAAAGGTGTGGCCCTAGGCCTCCGAGGTTATGGAGGTGGCGTTTCTTATGAAGGAAGAGAATGACCAAATTCCCTAGTGGTTTTTGGCCTCATTAGCTCCCGTTTGGCGATAGATCTGGTGGTCGCGTTGCTTGGGTCATCCTCTTCAGGAGGGGTTTGAGGATTAAGGTGTCGATGTCATCCGATTTCCAATGTCCTCCTGACAGGTTCATATTGTTGGTTTGATTGATGATAGCAGATTCCAGCATCCTTCTTTGTACAGACAGCTTCTTTTTGAAAACCAACTCCGCCCCAGTCCAGTTAATGACATGCCCTGTATTTCTGATATGTAGGAAAATTCCCGAACTCTCCGAAGCGTAACGTACTGATCTTTTGTGCTCTGTTATTCTTTGCGAGAGCGATCTACCTGTCTCGCCTACATAGATGTCCTGACAATTACTACACGGTATCTTGTAAACTCCGGCTTCTTCCTTTTGTTATTTAAGTATACGTTAACGAGCGAACTCCCGATGGATTTGGGATAATGGAAAATGAGAGGATTGTTAGGCCTGAGTTGTTCGGGAGGCCTTTTGGATGTTTTCATCGTTTGACGGAAGCTTTATTTTGTTGTTGAAATCTATTTGTCTGCTGTGAGTGGGACCTCTATAGTATATTTTATTCTCTTTGTTAATCGCCCTCTCGATAATGTGTGGTGGATATAGCAGTTGCGTTAGGTGTTAGTTGATGATGTTAAATTCTTTATCCAGGTACTCATTTGAACATATCCTAAGTCCTATGAGGAATAAGTTGCACCCTACCATGATTTTTACGGAGACGTCGTGGTAGCTTAAGAAATGAATGAAGGGGACAGCGAAGGTGGGTTTTTTATATACTGTAAATGCATACCTGTTCTGTTTTCTTATGATCAGTACATCTAGGAACGGCAGTTTTCCGTCCTTTTCTCATTCTGTTTTAAATTTTATGGTCGGAACTAGCGAATTTAGCCTATTAAAAAATTCATTAAAGTCCCCCCAGCTATTGTCCCAGAAAGTAAAGATATCATCTACGTATGTAAGCCAGGTCATATTATGGGGTTTGATAGACGACAAAAGTTCTGTTTCAAAATATTCCATGTACAAGTTTGCTAGAAGGGGTGATAGGGGGCTTCCCATACTACAGCCAAATTTTTGTTTGTAAAAATTACCATTGAAAGAAAACACGTTGTTAGTTACACAGAGGTTGATAAGTTTTAAAGTTTTATCTATGCCAAGAGGAAAATGGTCTTCATATCTAGCAGGGGCTCTTTCATGTACAAATTATCAAAATGGCTCGCAGACTTGTTATCACCCTTTCTAGGAACCTTCTCATCCTCCTACGTCAAACATGCAGAGGATTTCATACAAAAAATATAATAGTTTAAACATCCCGTCAAACAACATCAAATTGCTCAGCCTAGACGTCAAGTCATTATTTACCAAAGTCCCGATTGCCGACGTGTTGTCTTTCTTAGAGAGGAAGTTACAACCATATGAAGACCATTTTCCTCTTGGCATAGATAAAACTTTAAAACTTATCAACCTCTGTGTAACTAACAACGTGTTTTATTTCAATGGTAATTTTTACAAACAAAAATTTGGCTGTAGCATGGGAAGCCCCCTATCACCCCTTCTAGCAAACTTGTACATGGAATATTTTGAAACAGAACTTTTGTCGTCTATCAAACCCCATAATATGATCTGGCTTACATACGTAGTTTAAGGAAAAGGGGGGATATCATCATCACAAAATCTGACAAAGACGGGAAAATATTTCTGTTAGACAAGGAGACATACATCAATAAAGTTCAAGAACTTCTAAACACTGCGGAGACCTATGACAAATTAACGAAAGATCCCACAACAAATATTGCTGTTCAATTTAACAAATCAGTCAGAACCATAGGGGGCAATAAAAAAGACATAGAATTACTAGAGACATTCAAGGTAATCAACCCCTCCTTCCCCTATTTTTACAGCCTCCCGAAAACACATAAAGATGGGATTCCTTTACGCCCCATAATATCTAGCAGGGGCTCTTTCATGTACAAATTATCAAAATGGCTCGCAGACTTGTTATCACCCTTTCTAGGAACCTTCTCATCCTCCCACGTCAAACATGCAGAGGATTTCATACAAAAATTTAATAGTTTAAACATCCCGTCAAACAACATCAAATTGCTCAGCCTAGACGTCGAGTCATTATTTACCAAAGTCCCGATTGCCGACGTGTTGTCTTTCTTAGAGAGGAAGTTACAACCATATGAAGACCATTTTCCTCTTGGCATAGATAAAACTTTAAAACTTATCAACCTCTGTGTAACTAACAACGTGTTTTTCTTTCAATGGTAATTTTTACAAACAAAAATTTGGCTGTAGCATGGGAAGCCCCTATCACCCCTTCTAGCAAACTTGTACATGGAATATTTTGAAACAGAACTTTGTCGTCTATCAAACCCCATAATATGATCTGGCTTACATACGTAGATGATATCTTTACTTTCTGGGACAATAGCTGGGGGATTTTAATGAATTTTTAATAGGCTAAATTCGCTAGTTCCGACCATAAAATTTAAAACAGAATGGGAAAAGGACGGAAAACTGCCGTTCCTAGATGTACTGATCATAAGAAAACAGAACAGGTATGCATTTACAGTATATAGAAAACCCACCTTCGCTGTCTCCTACGTTCATTTCTTAAGCTACCACGACGTCTCCGTAAAAATCATGGTAGGGTGCAACTTATTCCTCATAGGACTTAGGATATGTTCAAATGAGTACCTGGATAAAGAATTTAACACGATCCGCCAACACCTAACTCAACTGCTATATCCACCACACTTTATCGAGAGGGCGATTAACAAAGCGAATAAAATATACTATAGAGGTCCCACTCACAACAGACAAATAGATTTCAACAACAAAATAAAGCTTCCGTACGATGAAAACATCCAAAAGGCCTCCGAACAACTCAGGCCTTACAATCCTTTCATTTTCCATTATCCCAAATCAATCGGGAGTTCGCTCGTTAACGTATACTTAAATAACAAAAGGGAAGAAGCCAGAGTTTACAAGATACCGTGTAGTAATTGTCAGGACATCTACGTAGGTGAGACAGGTAGATCACTCTCGCAAAGAATAACAGAGCACAAAAGATCAGTACGTTACGCTTCGGAGAGTTCGGGAATTTTCCTACATATCAGAAATAAAGGGCATGTCATTAACTGGAGTGGGGCGGAGTTGGTTTTCAAAAGTAGCTGTTCGTACAAAAGAAGGATGCTGGAATCTGCTATCATCAATCAAACCAACAATATGAACCTGTCAGGAGGACATTGGAAATCGGATGACATCGACACCTTAATCCTCAAACCCCTCCTGAAGAGGATGACCCAAGAAACGCGACCGCCAGATCTGTCGCCAAACGGGAGCTAATGAGGCCAAAAACCACTAGAGAATTTGGTCATTCTCCTCCTTCTTAAGAAACGCCACCTCCATAACATCGGAAGCCTAGGGCCACACCTTTATGTTTTTGTATATATACCATTGTAACTTTCCACCTGTCCATATTCTACCAGTGAACAGGAGCACAGAAGCTAGTGCCCGAAATATATGGTTTCAACGTTTAAATAGTGATTTATGGGCCTTCTATATATTCATATTATAAATATATATATATTATATATATATATATATATATATATATATATATATATATATATATATATATATATATATATATATATATATATATATATATATACATACATATACATATAGTGAGAGAGAATGCAAAATATTACGCAGTTTTTAACTTACATGCCCTGTAAATTTTCTTATGCTAAATTTTTTTAATTTTCTCTAATTTCATTTTATGATAATTTCCTAAATAATGTACAAAGTCATAATCACATTGACAATTTTACTGCAAAAAAGATACATTTTTCCAGGTCTGCGGGTCTGCATCAGGTAAAAGTTTTAACTTGGAACGCATCATTGTGGGAATACGTTTATAATGCAGAGCAAAGCACCAAAGTGAATTCGAATGTAACCAGAGAATGATTTGTCGGAGCATTCCGGTGTTACAATTTACTGCGCACATGACCGCGCCAACTGTGAAGATCCTTTACAAATATAAATTATTTTAATTTTTACTTTAGATTTTTGTTTTGTTTTGTTAAAGACTTTAGATTTGTGTACAATAGGAAAAACGGTATAGGTATTATCCTAATCAAGGTTAGCTCATAGCGAATTAATGATTAACGAAAAGAGAACTAACAGACATTACCTCAAAGTTCAAGTAATTTTCGAGCAATCATTCTAAGTAAATAATTTTTATTTGTTATAAATGTACAAAACTTACTGTAGTGAAGGTAAATTATGTCATCAATATAATAATCTTATTACGGACATTAAGTTTTGCTGGAGCAAATGAGTTCCTTAACATTACTTCCAAGAAAGTAATGTTAAACCTGATTAGTGCATCAACTTCATTCAACTTGCATCGGGTCTTTTCAGTGTTTCTGGCAGCTTCTTCTTCTGTGTTACTGCTTTCAGTTAGTAACTCTCCGATGATTGCCAGTCCTTATGAATGGAAAGATAAACAGTCAAGGGTTATGATTCTTTAATTTGTAAAGAGTACACTAAATGCTAGTTTTTGAAACAATAAATGCTAGTTTTTAATACACTTAAGACTAGTTTTTGATACACTAAATGCGAGTTTTTAATACACTAAAAACCAGTTTTTGATACACTAAATGCCAGTTTTGTTTACACTAAATGCGAGTTTTTGATACATTATATGCGAGTTTTGGATAAACTCAAGTGCTAGATTTTCATACACTAGAAACTAGAACCTCAGTTCACGCGTGTTTATTGGTCCATTCACAATGAATGCCAAAGAATGACAAACATCGGAGTTATTGGCTGAATCCAGTAACAGGGAAAAGAGCAATTACCGGAAAGACTGAAGATTATCAACGTTGAATGCAGCTAACACAGCAATCACGTTTAGCAACATAAAAAAAAACAACCTCAATATGTACGTTACACTCCAAAGACCTCTCCGCAATATTTCGTGAAAATATGTCAATAAATAAAAAAATATATGGTCAGGCAGATAAACAATAAAGTTAACTGCCCAGAAAACAAATTCATTGAAATACGTAACATTCGCACCATTTTATTGCTTGGGACCTGTAAGGGAGGATTACATAACTTCACCTAATTATGTCTGCAAAATATCTCTGACCTCAGTTGAAAGCATATCGAATTTTTCAATTCCTTCCAGACCGGCAGAGTTGTGTAGATAATTGTTGCCAGATCATAATATAAAATTAGAAAATGCGTCATTTTCAAAAAGCTAATAATCGTCATTCATGCAAGCGTGCCTAAAGGCATATCCTAATTAACCTTGCAAATGAACAATGATTAATCATGATGGATCCATTACCGTGACATGGTGGAAAAGATTCTGTAATTGCGCATTAATTTAGATAATTTTCCATCACGTAAGATACACACACACACACTATATATGCATATATATATATATATATATATATATATATATATATATATATATATATATATATATATATATATATATATATATATATATATATATAATATTAACAAATCAAATAAGTTACGAAATCAAATACTGTAGGAAACCACATAACAAAAATATTAGTTTCTATTTCTCCAAAGCAACTATGAAATTTCTGATTCTAAAATTCCAGTTGCTTGCGTGCCTTGATTGGTGAGAGAAGTTCCCTGCCCAACAAGGGCTTTGTAAAGAATAATTAACCCACTATGCGGATAATGAGAAACAGAAACACTACTTTATGATGGCGAGTGTTGACTTGTTAATATTTCCTTTATTGATATACTCTGGTTGAGAAGTCCCCCAGAATAAAATAATATCAGATTTATATTAGTGTTCTGTCTTTTCTGCATCTCCTTACTTTCTTTTTAACTATGCTTGAATTAGCCATACAGCATTACAATAAATCCACTGTGCTTACTTATACCGCAAATTGGTCGGATTCCTAAACAAAACACAATACGATATCACACACTGTATTGTGTATTGTAGCTGACCCTTTCTTATTTATCGTGATTTTAAACAACACTTATGGAAAACGATTAAAAAATTACTAACATTATTACCAAACTTAAAAAAATATAACTCACTATACCGGCTTCCAGACGAAAGCCTTCTTTGCTGTCTGAAAGGTTTCCCTGTGGAAAAGTAATAGTTCTCGATATTTCCCAAACTTTGGGAGCGAGTGCTTACGATTCAATTATTAATCGAGCTATTTAGCTATTTTTATTTTCATATTTGAATTCCAATTCCTGCAGGGAAAATATGCAACGAGTTTTCTAAGGTTTTGGGAAAGTGGTTAAGGAAATAAATGAATACGACTTTTTAAAAAAACAAATTCAGTTGTTAGAGATATACTGGTAAGAATTCTAATAGGATAATCTTGGCAAATTCTTCTTTAGTTAAATGCACCTATATAGATTTGTGATATAAACTATAATACATTATACGAGCATCGTTTTCTTTTCTCTGTTCACTGGATGAATCATTGAAAATATATTTGTAATGCAAACGAATTCACTGTTTTTTTTTTTATTAATACGGAAAGTGCCCTATGAGGGTGTTTATGATTAAATTTTTTTTGATCGGTGAGTTGACCTGCAAAGATCAAATTATTTTCCTCCCAATACTGATATATCTTCAAACAACGTTGATAATTTGCCAGGTTTCCCATTAACATTCCCTTAGAATAATGTTTAAAACTAGTATTCTGAGCAAATTAGCTTATGTATGTATATATATATATATATATATATATATATATATATATATATATATATATATATATATATATATATATATATATATATATATATATATATATATATATATACACACAAACACTCATTACACACACACACACACACACACATATATATATATATATATATATATATATATATATATATATATATATATATATATATATATATATATATATATATATATATATATATATATATATATATATATATATATATATATATATACACACAAACACTCACACACACACACACACACACACACACACACACATATATATATATATATATATATATATATATATATATATATATATATATATATATATATATATATATATATATATATATATATATATATATATATATATATATATCCATCCATCCACGTGTTTTTCAAGTTATTGCTGAATAATGATACCATATAACAAAATCAGCAACAAAACAAACATATATATGTGACAGTGGTTCAGAAGTCTAATGATTTACTCTGCACTCAATCACAAGCAGTTCTTTCTTTTCCGACCACGTCCCATATATTGTCTCCCTTTGTCGTAGTGTGCCACCGTCTTTAGTAATTTACTTTCCACTGAGTGGATATCCTTGTGGAATCTTTCCATACTATTTTATCATTGTTAATTAAGCTTCAGTGACTGCCATCCTTCGTTCGATAACTTTCGAAAAAGTCGTCTTATCTATGAGTCATTTGTCAAGTCAAAAATCAACAGATTTATTTAAGAATTGCACAACAATGACCTCATACATGTTTAATATTCTGTTCACGAAGTTCAAGGACTTTATCATTTCAAGATTTCCGTTTCTATAACCACAGATATCAGTCTTGAAAAATGTCGCCCTGAACGGTTGAAACTTTGATGAATGCTTTATTTTTGTGATGAATACGGATAGCAAAACTGCTTGCGCTAGTTGATAACTTTTAGTATTTTGAAGTACGACCCCTACAGTGATGATACCGTGCTCTTCTATAGCACTTGCATGTCACTGTAATATCCCTTGCTCTCTAAATTACGTGAATGATTAATGGACCTCAGTGATAATACTGACAAAATATATTTAATAAGATCCCCAAAACAAACCCTTTCTTATAATCATCTTAATTTTCATTAATACGATTTTTTTTAGCAGTTGTTTATAATATTGTAATTTTATTTAATTCTATATAAGGTAAATATGAATACATGCCATAACCATCAAAATAAAGAAAGGATATTTTTATAAATGGGAATCATCCAAACATCACATGATTAATGAAGTTCTTTTGAAGAAAACATTTTCATATTGTTATCAATAAGTCGTTATTTAACATCATAAAATTTATCAAACATGCTTTGCCCTTTCCTATATTTAGCTTCTGTTGTTCTCTCCAACAAAATTCCATTTCAGAAGTCTGGAAATCAATTGCTCTTTAATTCTTAATAGTCTAGATATTGCTAAATCTAGAATGAAAACTCATTATGTCCAATAGTCATAAATCTCGATAACCGTTGACGGGGCAAAACAAACATTAGTCTATAACGAGAATGAATACCAAAAGGAAATTTATAATTAGAAATAAATGAGTTCATCCTGAATCATTATTATTATTATTATTATTATTATTATTATTATTATTATTATTATTATTATTATTATTATTATTATTGTTGTATGTGATGATGATTAACAAACAAGCGGGTTATTAGAAAGATTCGACATTTTTCCGTTGTATAAAAACAAACACGTTATTTAAACTTCAGAATAGGATACCCCGTATAAACCTATGTTAGACGATCAATATTGCTTTGCATGTTTGCATTACCTGAGCGAGTATATGCAGCTTTGTGCACATAATTGTTATATACGTAAGCATACGGAATACGTATGTTCTCTAAAGCTAAATATTTCAGTTAGTAATTATAAGCCAAATCAATTTTACAAAATGTAAAGTGAATTTATGATGAACAAGAATAATGAATAATTGAAATGATGATAAATAAATAATTCTTGTATCCCAAATAAATGTTGTAGTGTCACCAAACTTTCCCACATTCACAAATATAACAAATGTAGAAAGTTCTGTCATATACGACAAATGCTTTCAAATGATAAACGAACAAATATTCTCAGTTCTAAGTCGATTTTTAGGTCAAACTAGTTTCTTTACGTTTTCAAGCATCCTTTCTGAAAGATACATACATTTTAGATCTTTAGGTATTAGGTTGCATTTCTTGATCTTACTTTTTACCTGAAATGAACAGTGGCTAGCTCACAAAACTATGACTACAATTTGCTACTAATAATTACCAATTCATGAATTATTTAATTGCAGTGTCACTACGCTTCTGGTGATCATCGAACGTTAACCTTTTAATGGTAAAGTGCACAATAAAATTCCTGTTACAAAACATAGTGTTTAATTATTAAAAATATATATGTACAAGGCTTATAGCTTTCGTCCAACTACTGTGGACTTGATCACTAAAATGGAATATAATATACAACTCAGGAAACAAAGTAAAGGAGAAAACCATCCATACAAACAAACATTACAGAAAGTAAAACAGTTAATCAGGTTGTTGGGCCCTTGTCAATTCTAAAATTCTTTGGGGCCTTCTCGGCTGAAAAAACCTGGAGTCTTCCGCTGAAGAGCCAACAAGGTGATATTGTTCTAAATTATGACTTTGATTTTGGAAAGAATTTAACCACTAGATATATTTCCAAAATTATGAATACATTTATAAATTTCTTCTCTTGTAATATTAATTTCAACAATGCCAAAGTTGCCATCTTCTGGTACATCTGCTCCCACCAAGGTGTCAGCTTCAGGACGGGTTGCACATTGTCCAATCCCGAACTATCCAATGTTCGGACCCATTCTAAGATTTGTGGTACCCGCTGGAAATACGAGTTAAATGATTTTAAAATTATTGGATCTGCCCGTAAGGACGACGAGTTGATGGTGTTGGAGTCGCTTTTTATAAAAACTAATGTACCATAAACACCCAATCGTCGTCCACACAACCGTTTATAGCATAACTGCTTGTTTGTTTACTCTCCACGTTCGTTATAGGTTTCTTTCGTTTGTTTATTTTCTCCCTGTCTTTTTAGTCACCTTTTAGCTCTGGCCTTGGTAGGTGTTCCTTTCAAGTTCTTGTTTTAATTTTTTGTATTTGTAAATGTTTTAAATAAAAAAAAAAAAAATAAAGAAGTTTTCCCCATTGTATAAGTGACATTTTAAGTATTTATTGTCTGTAATTTTCCAGCCTTGCAGATGCATCATGTGATGTGAAACGTTGGCAGAATAAACTTGATCTTGTAAGAGACATGCATGCCTTTACCTCTTCAACCTGAGATGTTTTGTCGGTCTGTTTCCCCCTCAGAGATTCTTCTATCTATCTATCTATCTATCTATCTATCTTTCTAACTATCTATCTATCTATCTATCTATCTCTATCTATATATCTATAGATAGATAGATAGATAGATGGAGATGCAGATGATAGATAGATAGACAGATAGATAGATGTGTGTGTGTGTCTGTTGATTTTTGCTTATAAGTTAAAGTAAATTATTTTTAATTTTCCTTACATGAATTCACGTACATTTCGAAAGAATTTCTAGTTGTTTTGATGTTTTCATAAGTATTCCCATGTTTTCCCAGGCTCAGTTAAGCCAATGCAGGTGTCTAATGAGAAACTAAGTACCGCCAGTCATTACCGACCTGACCTGACCCTAGTAATGCGTCCCTAAGGTGACATTCTTTGCAGCCACTTGCAAGTAGCACACCCCCTTTGAGAGTTCCTTTATTGTTACTACTGTACTCAATTCCCCATTCACGTGTGCCCCTTCGCATTTTCCTGAGTTCCCCTCCTTCCCAACGACCTGCACTGCCATCAAGGGTCACCTTTCTTGACCTTACCAGCATCTGCAGCTCCACCTACTAACACCTGCTTCCCTGCCTACAAATCCCTTGGTTCTCCCATCTAATTGTCACCTCATTGAAACCTCCTCTCGAAACCTTCATCTGCCCGCCATACAATGACCTTTCTAGGTACCTGGCCAGATTAGCGACATGCCCTATGAAGGAAGACAATGGAGGACGCATTAAGAAGAGGCTGTCAGAAGTGTCAAAATACACCAATTGCCAGCAGACTGTGGTATATGTACTGGCCACAGCTAACCAATGATGAGCTATTCCCTCTTCAGAAGTCACACTGCTAGCATAACCTATGTTACTCCCCATTCAGATGTTTCCCTGCTTGTAGACACTTTGCTCAACCTACTTCCAAAGACACACCACTAGTATCCCCACACAAGTTACCTCTACAACGCCACTCTACGACGCCTCCCTCCTGGCACCACACACACACACACACACACACACACACACACACATCACTGGAAGTCGACTCTACGTTATTACTCCAGTTTTCTCTCCCAACTTCACTCCGCTGGACGTCCTCCGCTAGCTACCTCCCACATGACGTCACCCTGCTGAATTACCTGATGACACCCACCTGCCCAGAAGTCACCAGAGAGACTTTTGCTCGAGTCGTAATTGAAATAGTTCCTATGCTGCCTAACCCGAAGGTTGCCGTATCCAGCCACTCGCCTCTGCATGTTTATGCCCTACTAGTCTACCAGCACCCCTATCCTTCGTTGCATTTCCCTCTGGTGGGCGAACTTTGAGTGACAACACTTCCGCTGACGCCCTACGGCAGACCACTGACTCTATGTACCTTACGTCTTGTCCACGGACCTTAGGTAATGTGATTGCCAGTTGTTTGTCGGTCCCTTACCTGTGCTTATATACCTGTTCTCCTAGTTTCTGTACCTGTATTCCTGATCCTCTCCCTCAGAGATTCCTGTGACTTTGATTGTGGTGGAATTGTGATCAATAGTGACAGAGTTTAATTTTCATTCACGTACTTGTGTTAAATTGTAACCATTATGTAAGACAGTACCCTAATATTTTGCCTACGTGAATACATTGTTATTTCACTCGATCCCACTTGTATGTGTTCAACTTTCCTGCTCTTGCAGATCTGTAACATCAGTCCCTGTTGTGTGGTATCAACTGTAGATCATCGGTGCCCTCTTCCTGCATATCCAGGTGCCATATCCGGCTAAGATACCTAGAAATCAACTGTGCAATGTTTTCACTCATTGTATCCCCTACTGTGCATCTTTTGGATTTTCCCTGATAACCATTGCACGCTAGCCTACGAAAGGACTAAATTATAAGATTTGCGGTTGTGGCACTTTGCTTGAGTACTTTGTGATTCTAATGTGTAACATAATTCTTGACAGTGCCACGGAGCTCCATTTACAGCTCCTGTACACATGTTATCTTCTGATTGATTTACTGAATTATACTATTTAGTGGACATCGTAAGTTTACCGCCAACCCTTGCATTTATTGGTAAATTTTAGTATTTTCCACTTTTAACTTTTTCACACTGTTCACTGGAGCGCAGCCACCCTCAGTCAGGAGTAGTTATCAGAAATCCTATTTAGAGCCAGCTTTCCAAACACACAACAGCAAGAACGTGACAATATTTATACAGTAAAAATAACGTGTATCGCGAACTCCAGTGGACTGTCGTCTGCAATTCTTTATGTCATTCATTCACATTTACTAAGAAGATACTTGAAATAATTGGATTACCAGGGCTTGTTCAACTGATAAGCTGATATGAATTCCAGACTTTCAAAGAGAAATCGATCCTCTAAGTTATCAGTGTTTCTAATACATTCAATAAAAGTTACTTTTCAGTATAAATGATTGAATTTGTACTTTAATTTTTGCCCAAAATTAAAGTTATACTTTGCTGTTTTTTCTTTATTAAAAACATTTAAATGGATTGGCCAATACACAATGTACACTGTGTCAAGCATGGAATTCTACATGTGAATTTTATTATGCTTCTAGTGTTTGTGTTATTTTTTTAATAACTTTTTATTTGTAAGAAACAATCTGGAGGGATTTCACTTGAAACAATAAGAAAGTAACACAGCATATTAATTTGAAATAATTTAATTACGGATTACATAAAAAAACAACAAAAAGTCATAAGCAATTAAAATTAGCAAATAAGCAATAAGCAGTTAAAAAACAGTTTTCACTATCATTTCATTGCACAAACATTTCAAGATTTCATCGCTATTGTTCCGCACAAAACACGCAGGCCTTGCGGCAAAAATTTTACATAGCTGACAAAGACAAAATTAAGAACAAAGTAATAACATTTCACTGTGATAAAAGGTGTTTGATGTTTATTTAACAATGAAATCATCACTTGTTTTAAAAGATTTTACCAATAAAATTTCACCAAGGACGTACAAAATACTAAAATATAGGCAAACTAAGAATTTCTTAAAAGATTTCTTTCATCCTTTTTTTAAGTTCATTTATTTGAATTTTTGATCTGCCTGAATCTTTCAAGCCTTAAATTTATAGTATATGTGAAGGATAACAAGTTTGTATTTTCTTATTTATTCGATTTCTTGATTAAATACTAGGGACTGACAATGCGCAATGGTCATAAAAACACAAGAAGAAAAATTGATAATTTGATATATATATAAGGTGGCCTGAATAAAAAATGGACATAAGTTAAGTTATTGGTTGGTTTCCTATAAATACTATTCTCTATGTATTATATATGGATGTATATATATGGATGGTACCTGATTATTCAAATTAAATATACATAAATATTTATATATTATATATATAAAATATTAATATATATGTCATCATATCTATATATTTGCTCCATATAATATATAGATTTGTTAGTTTTGATGTTTGTGCTCTGTTTTAGCTATTTTGCCTGCTGGTATTGATGTAAATGATTTACTCAAATAATTTATAATGGAAACATCTTGTTCAGACTTTTTTTATATAAAGAAAAGAAAATTTAAGCTTTCTTTAAGATGCTAGTAATTACGTTTGAAATCACATTTCGTTATTTGCACGGTCTTCACCTTAATTACTTAGCCTGTGTAAATTACCTTATCCATTAATCATCACATGGCATTGTGGGCAGAACAACACATCTGGGTTTAAGGTGACGAAAGCCACTTTGATCTTCTCAAGGCCATGATAACCGGTATGACAATATTTCGTGCGCAGATAATTACTGTGATAAGCAGAACAAATATTAGAATGCATTTCAAATGATAATTTAATTGACTTAGCCTTGAACTTTTGACTGTCTTCCTCATTTCTTCTGATTATATATCTTTTCGCGTGGAAAAACATCAAAAAGGTTAAAATCCGGTTAAAATCTTTTAGAACGCTCAAGCTTTTTCCTAATAAAAACACGTACAGGAGTAAATTTTACTATTATAATCAATAGTTAAAAAAGAGCAACGTTATCTAAAATTCCAATGGAACCGCCAGTGATTTATATTTGCCAATCCGTGTTTAAAAGTACGAATTAAACTAGCAATGGCTCTTGTTCTATTTGTCAAAATTGGTTACATAAAAAAATTCATTCGTTTAAGTAAAACACTCATGGGCAAATAAAATGGACTGAAAATGTTTCACTGGAAAGTCAGAAAGTCATTGCAAAGATTTCTCTAAAAATAATGCAACAATTTTATTCTATTTGGTCTGTACACTAACAAAAAATAATATAATTTTAATTTGGAAATACCGTATCATTAATGATAACCCTATGTGTTAAGTGTGATGTTAGAATGAACATAAAAGTAAAATCACTTTTAATGGGCTAATTAGTTTTCTCGTATAAATTTTCTGAATTCACGTGGATTTTAATAATTATATGAAAATTTGTCTTTAAAAAAATATTATATTTAATTTTAAAAATATTGACAAATAAAATAGTAATCAACGAATTCTTTACTGTGTCTTTTGGTGGTAGCTCTTTTCCTGTATAATCTTTAAGTGACTTTTCCAAGTATTCATTTGTTGGCCTAATCTTTACCTAGAACCTCTTAAATATTTTCCCCTGTTTTGCATGTAAAATGAAACTAATTCTTCAACTGGGGATTCCAAGTACACATTTTCTTTATAATCCCCATCTGTCATTTAAAAGGCACCGTGGGATGGGTGGGGTGCGCTTCCCTTTCTCTTTCTGAATTTCCTAGAGGGGGAAAGGATGTGATTAATGGATAAGGTACCTGGACCCAATGTACTGACTTTTAATTTATAAATCAGTTGAAATTGGGTTCCCTACAATGGTTTACCAATATATAATATGATATGTGATTAATGTGTTTTCTTTATTTGAGAGTATATATTTCAGATATAATATATACCATGGAGCCCACAGAAACTGTATATTATAATTGGTGAACGCAGAGTTCCCCTCTACCGCCGACCTGCTGAACAACTGTGGGATGAAACTTGTTGGCACTATTCGAAGAAAACAAGATGAAATTCACCCAACATGAAGGCGAAAAAAACCCGATCCATGGCCATACTCCTTCTTATTCACAACTGATGCTGACCTTGTTTCAAAGACATCTAAGGTACTGAAGAAGATGGTTCTCCTTTTGTCATCGAGGTTTTAAGCCTACCATTGCCCCAGTGGCAAACCATTGAATTTTACAATTCAACTAAAGGAGGTGTTGATACTTAGGACCAAATGTTTGCTAAATTCCATCTTGGAAGACGTGACATTGGCTCATCTTAAATGTGTGTGGTACTGCATCCTAAATGCAGCAACCATCAAAATGCATATGTTTCTCAGATCGTGGAAGAACAGGAATAAAGATACTGGCAAGGATGTCTTTCGTGGTGGAAATGTAAAGCACTCATCACTCCTGGGCTCAGATTTGCGCATGAATCACCTAATATGTCATTATCTTTCGCACTCATTACGACTGATGTTGGATTTTGTCTATCAGTTTCAATGCCTGGGGCATAAAAAACTTCAATAAACAGATCAAACTATATAAATTTAAGAAGGTTTCGACCTGTCCCAACAAGTCAAGGACCTTAAGACCTCTATTGTGTTGTACCAAAGTTAAATCATGCATGCATACCCCATCTGTGGGACTGTCTTTTTGCAATAATTTTTCAATGTGTGTATTCATTCTAGGGTTATTTAAAAAGATCTTAATCATTGTAGAAAGCATGAAAAACAAAATAAGCAAACCTGAAAAAAAATTCCCCACTTTTTTGCATGTCTTCCATACAGTTGCTAGTTGAGCATGTGGGCTGTAACTGCCTGAGTAGGGGTCAATCTATCCAGCACCAAGTCTGCAAGAGGTCGCCAGCTGCAGTTTTTTTTGCAAATTTTTTCTAAACACAGACTTTTCGAATATATGATTGTACATTACTTCTGCATTAAATCACATTATTTTAATTAAAGTACAAATTAAGTTTACATATCAGCATTCTAAAGTTTAAGAACCCTCTTTCAATGTTCATTTTGTAATAAACCTGTTTTGAAGTTAAGCATGTTTTTTTGATTTTCCAAAAAAGGGTAAAATTCTCCCGGCAATGGGGTTAACGTCCGTCCAAAAACAGCGATGTGGTTGTAGGGTTAAACTCGGGGAAATCACACCCAGATCAGGGAGTGGCCTTAAGGACGCTTTCCTGTTAATAAAACTGTGCCCATTAAATGAGTCAGCATCTATCACTTTCCCCCACTAAAGCCTATGCAAAGTGCTAATCTTAAGCTGTTTGTCTCAAGACACTTCCTCTTCGGCCGATCCCTTACCACCTGAGAGCTACCTGAGTGCCAAGTGTAGAAGGTGCCACTTGCCTGAGAGCCATTCTATCCTACAACCAAGGAGCTTCACTAAGGAATAAGGTACTCTATGGTGGAGAGTGTTTGGTCATTCATCTATTACTCTTATCTCATTTCATTTTTAATTTTCCCCATGCATTGTGTTAGACCCTGAAATTTGTTGGTAATATATCCTGACGTTACTCCTTGAGCCTTGATCATTACATGTGTTCCATCTCCATACATTACAAAAGGGTTGTGTGAACACTGTTGAACATCTGCATCCTTCTGTGCCCCTACATCCATCAGTCAAGCTTCATATAGCTGATGTGATTCATGGGCACTATTAATTTTGTGATTTGTTACAAATTAAGACAAGAACTTGAAAGGAACACCTACCAAGTAAGAGCTAAAAAGTTGCTAGACAGATAGGGAGAAAATAAACGTGGAAAGTGAACAAACAGACAATTATGCTATAAACAGTTGTGTGGACGACGACGGCTGGGTGTTTAGTGTTGGTACATTAGTTTTTATAAAAAGCGACTCACAACACCATCAACTCATCGTCTTTACGGGGAGATCCAATAATTTTAAAATTATTTATGTCCAAGCGGGTACCACAAATCGGAGCATGGTTCCGAACATTGGATAATTCGGGATTGGACAATCTGCAACCCGTCCTGAAGCTGACACCTGTGATAGGAGCAGAAACGGACTGACACCTTGATGGGAGGAGAAACGGACTGACACCTTGATGGGAGGAGAAACGGACTGACACCTTGATTGCCACAGAAACGGACTGACACCTTGATGGGAGCATTGGTGTCAGGGTAGCCCACAGAATTATTGATGACATATCACCGGTGGAAAAAAAAGAGGAAAATATCTGGCAAAAGTAGGGATGTGTCTATAACAGAATATGAAGAACGACAACGTTGTGAATAAGAGATAAGAAGAGATACTTCGGTTGATATACCACATGCAGAAGACTTGAATGTGCATATGAAAGAGTTCGAGGTTTTTTGGGGAAATCAGTAATAAAGAAACTTCCTTGATGGACAACAGCAGGCTTTGATGGAATCATTACAGTGGTGATTTTAGCTGAAACTGAAAAAGACACCTTTTGTACTACCTAGAATGTTTTGACAGAATATGTAGCGAAGCCTATTGACTGGGAATCGGAAGTCACGGCAATGTATCAAAGAAAGGTGAACTGACTGAACGCGGTCACGATAGAGGCATTGCACTTTTATCGGGTGAAGTGAAAATATACTTTTTCTCGATTAGCCGCAGAGATAAATCAATAATATATGTATAACATTCTAACGCATACAAGACACGAGTGCGGAATTGCACGAAGACACTTTATGTCTCACAATTGGAGGCGACGATGATGATTATATACATTTTACACACACACACACACACACACACACACATATATATATATATATATATATATATATATATATATATATATATATATATATATATATATATATATATATATATATATATATATATATATATATATACAAAATAAGAATCTTAAATATCTCGGTTTTTTTCAAATTTTATGCAGATACGTCTGACGATACAAGCGTAACACTAAAATACAGAAACAAATGGGTCTTAGGCTTTGTAGTGGCAAGCGCAATAAAAAAATTGTGAAGAAATCGAGAGGTTAAGAGGTAATTGTGGCAATTACAAATACATGCATATCTGGTAAAAAAAAAGTGGCCAGTAGATTCTATACATACATACATTATATAAATACGTTTTATATATATATAAATATATAAATATATATATATATATATATATATATATATAATATATAGATATAAATAATATATATGCATATATATATATATACATATATATATATATATATATATATATATATATATATATATACATATATATATATATATATATATATATATATATATATATATATATATATATATATATATAAATATAAACCTTGTCGGGTATTGACCAAGCAACACCGCAAATGTCACATGATTAGGATGTCAGCGATCTCCGAATCCGTTGTAGTATAAGGATACCATTTAAAAATGATTTGGCGAAAAGATTTTACATATTCACCAAATTTCAAGAAAAGTTGCATACAAGAAATTATTTGTTATGATAAAAGAGAAAATCTATATTAGAAAAAAATGAAACTTGGAAAAATTTTACAATAAAAAGGCCATCATGAAAATGCTCTCAGTCTTGTCTTTGCTCTCAACCAAAATTACAAAGGAAGATATGAAAAGTATACTTAGGATTTGTATCAAGATTACTTGAAAAGTTTATCCGTGAGCACATTAAAACCGTAGAAAATACGGCATGTTCACCATACTTTACATAAAATAGTAAAATTGATTCCGTGTTAAAATGTATATCAGATCTATAAATGATAATAAACTACAGTAACACGAACGCGAGATACAGTGCCGATGCGCAATAAAAATATACACAAAAATGGTTAAAAATGGGCTTATGTTACCATATAATAAGAACATCTACAAAATGAAAACATTTCATAAAAAATTTTTTTTTAATGTAAGCTTATGTTATAATAACCAAAATCAATTTAAGTCTGAAAATAATATAATGAGAATACTAAAATGAAATTATTTTGCAGTACTAAACCAAAATCATGCCAATAACAAGAATTCTTTCTTTCAGATTTAAAAACAGTAGATTATGAAATCAGCCAAACTAGAAAACCACAAACGATATTTTTCTGTCTCTACTCACCAAATCTCTGGCCATTCCTGAGGCCGCCAGACGTCGCAGCTGGAATATAAAAAAAGAACCAAATTAAAAGAGCTTGTTTGGGTGGTTAGCCGCTTTGCTCCGAGAGAACTCAATTACAGCCTTAGGATTCTAAGTTTTATATCTACTTAATTACAGTCTTAGGATTCTAAGTTTATACCTACATATGTTTAACTATTTAGTATCACCTGCAGTATACACCACACACACAAACATAAATGACATTAGATGAACTATCTCTCTCTCTCTCTCTCTAACTCTCTCTCTCTCTCTCTCTTCTCTCTCTCTCTCTCTCTCTCTCCCACTCTCTCCCTAACACCCTTCACTAACACCCCAATTCAACAACCTGTCATTTCTTCTGTCTGTTCATCGAAACTGCTGTTAAAACTTATGTGCAGACAACAGTTTGTGGACAGAGACAGTCCACTCACCAGAACGGATGAACTGATGGTATTATTTAAATATCTTCCGACTGACTGACAGCTTAGTGCCAATTTCGTGACAGTTCGCCGCTGTATTTCATCTGGGAAGCATCTCAGACACTCTGATCAGAATATGAGTAAATTATGTATAGGCTTATTCATTTCACTGTTAGACCCTTCAACGTTATAAGTCCAAATCATACAACTAATAACCTAAAACAATATTTCCATGTGATACAGATGTCTTTTTATATATTTTACTATAATGAAAGTAAACTTCATTGTCCAATTCATAAAAAAACTGGAACCAACCCCTCAGTTCTAATTTAAAATCCTTCATTAATATTGTACGAGAACAGGCGTCTTTTTTTAATAATAAATATTACTCTATACTCTGTTATGCCTTTTCACTTCTTTCCTATTATTGGTGAATTGCTACAAGAGTTAGCCTTCCACCCCCTCATCATATTGCGAAAAAAAGTGGCAAAACACTTTCCTATACAGCTAACTTCAACTTGAGATACGTATTTTTATATTGGTTTTAGGGACTTTTTAACAGAACATAATAAATTACAACTCATTATCTTTACTATGACATCAAATTCCTTAACATAGAATTATATATACATGGATCATTAGCATCTATAAACTTGGTCAATTCGTACAATAATGTAATCATGAATAGACCAAAATCTTTCCATTCTTGGAGGAATGTTAGCAATTTATTTATTGTTTTGAACACATACACATTGATAAAAGATAGAAATGAATATATAAGAATAAAACAATTTTATTTTCCTAAATGATGGGAATACTATTCCTTACTGTGTATTATTACATCAGCAAAAGATATGAATTGACGTTGTTGCAAAGCTGTGAGCACTTAAGAGTTACTCGAAGTGCAGTAATTGCCATTTCTTGACTTAATCCCTATTTGCATCTAATACATTTACCCCATAAGTGCCTTTTGTAAAGATTTCCAAATGTAAAGATCTACATTCTGTAAAGTTTTAATCTAGAATTTTCCAGTCATTACCTTCCAGGTAATCAGTACCAATTTGCTTAAACCGGTTTTATAACGAAATGCATCACCGTAACGTTTTCAGTTGCTAGAGCGAATTCCGTAGGTAAAAACAAAGAAGACTCTAACGAATTAATGAGGAAATTCACATTTGTCGTGCTACCATATACCTGAGGGTTTCCAGTGGGAGGAGTTTAATGGCGACACCAACAGAAAAGTTGGACTTTCAGGTGCCAAAAAGCCTACTGAAGAAAAGGTGGATTAAAAAAAAAAATTTCATTTGCTTTGTCTGTGTTTCTGTATGTCTGTCACAGGGCAGGGGTTTGATTTTGAATTATAAACCTTTCTGGGGAGACACAGAGGCTGTGTGCAAAATTTTGTCCGCGTCTGTTGAGCGGTTTGGATTTCTATAATGGACAAAGAAATATGCAAAATTCACACACACACACACACACACACACACACACACACACACACATATATATAATATATATATATATATATATATATATATATATATATATATATGTTAGTATATTTATAATATATATATATATATATATTATATAACCTATAATATATATATATATATATATATATATATATATATATATATATATATATATATATAATAGGCCTAGGCTAGCAATCCCTGGGAAACCCACTGCAATCAGGCTAATATATAATATATTCATCTCTTACGAATAGTACATAGTTTAATCTTCATTTTTTTTATACATCAACTGCCACGGTAGTTGGCAGTTAGTAAAGCCCAGCCATCTGGAGTACACAAAAAACCCGACTTTGGTCCTTTATAACTCTAGAAATGTTCAATCGATTGGGATGAAACTTTGGCTTTAGAGGTTTCCCACTAAGGTCTCTAATTGTGCCAAATTCTGGGTGGGTGGTTGAGGGATCTAACATATCTGTGGAGCAATAACAGTAAAGATTCAGCCGTGATAGTTTTGCTAGTTCCCATATCCATACAATACCCATACCCATATCTGTATCATACCCATACCCATACCCATATCCTTACCATAACCACACCTATACCCATACCCATACCATACACATACCAGTACCCATACCCATGCCGAGACCCTATTGCATACCCATACCCATATTCATACCATACCCATTCCCATGCCCACAGCTAAATTAACCCTACTAATACAATAATAGTCAGCAAAAGTCTAAGGGCATCACCAGACCCATTTACCTTCCAGTCATATACGAACTATTCAAGCGTATCTAGAGACAGAGGTAGTGTCATCCACATTGAGCGCTGCGGTAACACAAACCAAAATATGATTTTTACCTGTTTGTTTTTAAGTTTCACCATAATAAGATTAGCTTCGTTAAGCGTATATTTTCTTTTGCACTCCTGAAACTGACAATGACAATGATTAAAAAAATAAAAAATAAAAACCAGATAGTAATTGAAAACTTCTTTGTCCTGATTGGCTAGCTGTGACGTCGCTCTGGTGACGTCACTAAGCCCTGCCCCATTTATACTATGTTCGTCATCTGTCATTTGTCAAAGAGGGAAGGAGGTCTTTTTTTCATTGAATATTGAATAATAATAATAATAATAATAATAATAATAATAATAATAATAATAATAATAATAATAATATATTTTCTGTATTTACATATTTTTCAGTCTATGGAAAAAGAAAACAAAAATAATAAGAAAGGACAGTAGTTATTTATGGATGGACTTGTATATTTTTTTTAAACAATACTCTTATTAAAATACACATTAATGTACTTACATGGATAATAATAGTAAATGGTGAAGAATAAATTGTATGCGAACGAAAGTAATCATTTTGCTGCCGCCTGACTTGTAAACTGACACCAGACTGACTAGTCTGATTTTTTTCTGTAGGATTACAATGAAGGATGTTTATGCATTTGGTTTTAAAACCGTTACAGAAAACGTGGCAATTTCGACGACAGTAGTTTTTTTAATGAGGTGGTAGCATGTGACAGAAACATCTGGTCTGTTAGTACATTTTTCCCTGGCGAGAAATGTAAGGTCTGAATGGTGGGGTGGTAGAAGTTATATTTTGAATTACATTGCTTTATGATTGAATGAAAGTAATTCTAATACAGTCAAACACATCTTTTTAATTTTTTGGATGTACTAAACTGATGATAGGGTTTGCAGTGTGAGGAGTTAAATGAAATCATACGTCTGACAGCACTTGGAATAAAGGTTGGACCGTCGATGGATAATGAGAATTAACCCAGAAAGTTAAAGGAAAAGGTGACATAAAAACGAAAATTTTATTTGTTTTGTCTGTGTTTGTATGTCTGTCACGGGGTAGGGGTTTAATTTTGAGTTATAAACCTTGCTGGGGTAACATAAAAGCCGTGTGCACAATTTTGTCTGGGTCTGTCAAGCAGTTTGGATTTCTATAGTGGACAAACAAATATACACACATTCACTTTATATATATATATATATATATATATATATATATATATATATATATATATATATATATATATATATATATATATATATACTGTCTTCATGGCAACTTTCTTACTTTTTATCACAGACAGTCAATATTACAGGTATCTGGTTAATACTTAATTTTTTCTTTCATATAACACAGCCTTTCCTGTAACAGCAGGCAGCTCACGAGAAAAAAAAAAAAAAAACAGATCACTGCACCATCCACAATTTCACTAGCGAATTGTGGCTCTGCTTGATAAGATGGAAAATTTCCCAGGAATCAGCTGCTTCTTTTACTCGTACTGACACGAAATGCTCATCGACATCTGGTCCAGTCCCCTAAACATATGTCAATACTCTTTTTTAATACTTCTTTTACAACTTAATTCCAGCCCTGTCTCGTTCTTCGTTACCTCTTATGCCTTCCCTCCAACATATTCAAACTGCAGTCGTATTTCACCAAATTTTCATCCAGTTTCCACTGTCCTTTAAATCCCATCTATTCACCTACGCTAACTGACGTGAACACACTAAGCAAATAATTCATTGCTCCATATTACACTCCCACTCTCTCATTCGCATTCAGCATCCGCGCTGCACTTTCATAAACGAGTGTTGGGTCAATAACCCCTTCACAAATTCTAACACAATCTTTCGTAGTCACAGCAAGCTACGTCCTAAATTCTTGCAGGCATTCTGTGCTCACTATTTATCGCATGACACCGTTAACCAGTATAACAACTACAATCTCAAGATTCATTGCACTATCCTATTTTCCTTTCATCCTTATAGACAGAATCTCTCTTATACTTTTTCTCTATTTGTCTTTACAGACAACTCCCTCTTATATGTCATTGTCTACTTTCTCCTCTTACAAATACTTTCTTTAGTTTCAGAATATTCTATTTATTACCCTCAACTGGAAACAAGTTCAAAATATATAGCATATATATATATATATATATATATATATATATATATATATATATATATATATATATATATATATATATATATATATATATATATACCAGGGCAAAGAACATATATATATATATATATATATATATATATACGCCCACATACATACACACACACACACACACACACATATATAATATATATATATACATATATATATATATATATTCTTCCGTGTCCCATATATATATATATATATATATATATATATATATATATATATATATATATATATATATATATATATATATATATATATATATATATATATATATATATATATATATATATATATATATATATAATATGTGTGTGTGTGTGTATGGAGACTGCTTTTTCTGTTAATAAGGGTAATGAATTGGAAAAAAACTCTTTTCATGTATAGTGAAGAAACAGTGATCAACAATTACCAATAAGCTTTTGGTTCGGGACCTTTAGAATCAGCAGTTACAATTTCATGACTTTAATTCTCCAGATATTTTCGGGAAATTTTTGGGAATTGCCCATGCTTAGAACTTGTGCGAAAAGAGCAATGACCGCTGAACTATTACTGTCTAAAAAAAAAAAAAATGTGAAAAGTTTATCGTGGTTTTAGGGGAAGAAGAATGTAGTCCATCAGTTCTCAATGAATTTAATATTGCCAATTATTTTGAATTAAATCTCATAAACGTGCGTTGCACGGCAGTTCCACTTTCTCCCAAAACTAACCACTGATTTTATTTCAACTTGCCTCCAATTTCCAGTGGTTTGAACCTTGTTTTTATGAGAAAGTCCAGTGAACAGACTTTGAACGCCCCTCTATCGATGCACGTATCCCCGCTATTGACTTTTCTTTCCTCCTCAAAGTGACGTTCAGGCATACCTCTCTTGGTTTAATTCTTTTTCATTCACCAATTTTTTCTTTTTTTATTTTTTAAACCTTGAAATGCTTTCTGATTTTCTAAAAGTGCTGATAGTTTTTTAGGAATTGTTTATTATTTTTTTTCTATTCTGTCATCCTTACAAATGGTGTTTAAACATCGTCTTATTTTAAATTCTCCACTTAACTGCAGTAAACAAATATTATTGAACAAATCGTTTACAATTTTTTAGTTGAGAAAAAAAAAATAGACCATCATAAAGCTGTCAATTTAAAAAAAATGGAAAAGAATATAAAATTATTCCTTTTTCATAAAGGCTACAACACATATTTCTAAAATTGTTTTATATTCACCGATGGACTTTTTTGTTGCTGATTCAAAATACAATACAATCACTTTATTAAGTAACTGGAAAAGAACGGGTAAACATTTTCGTTTTACTGTCCACTGATTCCCAACAAATATAATTTTAATAATACTATTGAGAAACTTTGAATCCTTTACAGATTTACCGATATAGTAAGGTATGTATATTTCGCTTTTATTAGCCAAACTTATAATTGCTTTTGGTACATAAGATAAGAATTATTGCATTCAATAGTCGCCGTTTTCGTGAACAGTTTCTATTTTTTCATCTTACAATGGCTTGATAAACCCTTACAGGAAATATATACTGCAAGGCATATCATTTTACGTTTTAGAGGCGTTATTACTTTTTTTTTATAATCATATCCTGTGAGTTCCATACCCCAACGTACCCTAGTAAGTCGAACTATTTTGGGCATTCTTAACCACAAAGGACGGGTGTAAAAGATCCAGTCATTTAACTTACTTCTAAAGTAACTGGTTTATGTAACGTATGTTTTTTGTTGTTGTTGTTGTTGTTGAACCATCTTCAACAGTTGAGAGCGTTAATTAGATCTTGAATGTTTCTGACTAAGATGCCACCATTTAAAACAGCATGACAGGATGCCACTGTAATTATTACAACTTAAAACCTTTTACTAATACTGTCAGAAACTTCAACATTTGCAATTAATCCGGTTATAAACTTTATGAAAATTGTAATTTAACTGACAAAATAAAAAAAAAAATTATATAAGTAAGAACAAATTCTTCGGGCCACCCCTTTGAGAGCTGATCCTCAGCTCAGTGATATGGTAAACTATTTTAATAATAATAATAATAATAATAATAATAATAATAATAATAATAATAATAATAATAATAATAATAATAATAATAATACTTTTTAGTATTTGTCAGAAATATAATGGAAGATAATAATGCTAACTGTGAGAATAGTTTTAGAATACTGTAGTGATGATATGCTTATAAACTCAATTCTTATCGTCGTAACAAAAAATTTTTAAGATGAAATACCGTGAAATTTCACAAATTCTGAGTAGTAAACCTTTTTTTCCATTTTTCCTTTGACTTAGAAAAGCTGGTGAAAATAAAAGAAAAATTAAATTAATTTGAGGACTAAAATTTCAGCACGTGAATTAATCCGGAAACAGAAGAAAGTAAGATAATGATCCTTAAATCAAACAGAGAAATACAAAACGAAGAAATAATACTATTTCGGAAGGAGAAAAATCGCCACCAGAAAAGGAACATAATTAGCGCGTTCAAGCAAAACAAATGAAAAACAGCGTATATAAAATCCTGTCATTTGAAATGACATTTAACACTTTATTTATAAATAAAATGTAAATGTTAGTATAGTTATGAGTGAATATATATATATATATATATAAACAGGTTTTGCGCTTGAACTGACCTGTGGCCTTTTGTAGAAATAAAGATCTAGCTACACGACTAGGTTTCTACAATTATGTATAGATGTATATATATATATATATATATATAATATATATATATATATATATATATATATATAATCTATATATATATTAAAATATATCTGTTAATAATATATATATATATATATAATATATATATATATATATATATATATATATATATATATATATATATATATATATATATATATAATATATATATATATATATATATATATATATATATAATTTTGTATGCTCGTATATTTGTTTGTCTGTTTGTAATATATATATTTGTTTGTATGTATATATATTTGGCCATCATTTGGCCAGCTTAGATAATAGGGTAGGTTTCAAACCCATACCCCCTCCCTTCTCCTTCCCCTTCCCTTTGTAACTTATGTGGTAATTAAACTCTACAGGTTTATCATACCTCATTTCATGTACTCGAGACCATAGAAATATATTGAAAATGCTTATCAGTCACCACAGTAATAGTTGAATAAAAGGGACAGGCAGCACAGTAATATCTGGATAAAGGAGACAGTCACCACAATAATACCTGGATTAAAGGGACAGACAGCACAGTAAATACCTGGTTAAAGGGACAGTCACAACAATAATACCTGGATGAAATGGACAGTCACCACAGTAATACCTGGATAAAGGGGAGAGAAAGTACAGTAGTAACTGGTTAAAAGGGACTGTCACCACATTAGTCCCTAGATAAAAGGTACAGTCACCACAGTAATACCTACATAAAAAGGATAGCCAGCACAGTAATATCTGTTTAAAAGGGACAGTTACCATAGTAATATCTGGATAAAAAGGGACATTCACCACAATAATACCTGGATAAAAGGGAACAGACAGCACAGTAATAAACTGGTTAAAGGTAACAGACAGCATAGTAATACCTCGATAAAAGGGACAGTCACCACAGTAATACCAGGATAAAAGAGAAAGTCACCAAAGTAATATCTGGATAAAAGGGACAGTCACCACAATAATCTGTATATATAAAAATGGATGTATGCATGCATATGCATGTGTGTATGTAAGTTCCAGCATAACTCTGAAACACATTGAGCAGTTTCATCCAAACTTGGTATTCATATGACTCACTATCTGGAAAAGAATACTGTTAGGGTAAGTCATCACTAGCACCAAAGGGCACCAAAGGGCACCAAAGGGACGGGGCTAAGAAGGGCTTCCCTGAAACTAGGATTGTCCTGCCAGTACACTTAGTAACTAAATAATCTCTATGGGTTTATCATACCTCATTTCGGTATACATAAGACTTACTATCTTGAAAAGAATACTGTGGGGGTAAGACATCACTGGCTTCGGAGGGGGTGCAGGTGGGAAGGGGATGATATGTAAAATAACAGAAAACGACGGATATTAGTGCCTAACCCATAGTTTTCGAGGCTGAGATGAATAGTGACACTCTTGAAGCCCTTTATGTCCAAGTTCAGCCCGATAGGAAGTGGGGATGAGAATGGGTGAAAAATAAAATGTAAAAAATGATAGATATTAGTGTCTAATCCATAGTTTTTGAGGTCGCTGAGATGAATAGTGACACTCCTGATGGCCTTTAAGTACAAGTTCAGCCCCAATAGGAATGGGGTGAGAAGGGGTGAAATATAAAATGTAAAAAATTTTAGGCAATGTACTTGAAGTAAAAATCTTAACAGGATATGGGGAGGAGAGAGAGAGAGAGAGAGAGAGAGAGAGAGTTTATCAGTTGTCCGTCAGGGTCTTCAAGGGCAACGCTGGGTTGGATAGCTAGCACCAGGATAAATGGGACAGACAGCACAGTAGTACCTGGATGAAAGGGACAGACAGCACTGTAATACCTGGTTAAAGGTGGCAGACATCACAGTAATCTATTCTATGTGTATATAAATGGACGTATGTATTTATGTGTGTAAGTGAATCTCACAGGTCATTTTCCGGTGGGATTTGGTTATACACTGAAGTCATGTGCATCTATTGTGATTTTTTAAGCATGTGTGTGTGTGTGTGTGTGTGTGTGTGTATGAGTATGTTCCAGCATACCTTTGAAATACATTGAGCAATTTCAACCAAACTTGGTATACATATGACTTACTATCTGACATGTAAAAATAACCAAAAAGGACAGATATTATTGTCTAATCCATAGTTTTCTAGGTCACTGAGATGAATAGTGACACTCCTGATGCCCTTTAAGTCCAAATTCAACCAAGACAGGAAGGGGGGTGAGAAGGGGTGGGAAGACGGTGACGTAAAAATACCCAAAAAAGACAGATATTAGTGTCTAATCCATAGTTTTTGAGGTTGCTAAGATGAATAGTGGCACTCCCAATGCCTTTAAGTCCAATTTCAGCCCCGATAGGAAGAGAGGGTGAGAAGGGGTGGGAAGGTTAAGGACATTTGTCCTCAATAGCGTTCTGTGCGCTTCTCTCTCTTGATTTTCGTTGCATCATCTATAAATAACCTTTGGAGATTATGCATCGAGTCCAACATAGGTGGCGTAACGGTCAATCTTTGCCACATTTTCTGTATTGGCTGCATGGCATCAGTTACCCCTTGTGGAGGGTTTAGAGCAGGGCAGGACGCCAACTTTCTCTTTTTGGCTCCGCCTTTGCCTTTGGCGCTGAGAAGATATGATGGTCACTTGGAAAACAAGGCCTTAGGCAGTCATTTGGACAGAGAGATGGGTTAGGCTTAACCATTTTGGGGAATGAAGGAGAGAGTTCATGAAGGGGCGAGTGGAAACACACAGTTCTATTAATGAAAACAACTGAAATGAATTTTATTTCTTTCTCTGCTACGTTACAGATGTAAAAATGGACACAGGTGGTTTGGAGAGAGGTTCCATTCGTTGCACCTCCCCAACCCTAGATCAGCTAGCAAACTCACTTAAATACTTTACTTTACTTCTCTCTCATTTCCCTTTGGTGCCTTATAATTTAACTTAAACTCCTGTGTAGCAATTAATTTCAGGAGGTAAAACTATACTGTGACATTTATGTTAATGTAGAATAAATATTTGCTGCTAGAAATTACATATTCTTATCATTAAATTCCTATTACGTTAAGTCAGCGTTAATCACAATTTTTCACAACGTAATGGTATAGTTGAAATAATGAATTAATACTAGGTTAATTCTATAGATACTTCATGCACTCTAAATAATAATCAATTACGAGTTTTGCACACATGATGTTAGTCTGCCTTGAAGAGACATTACAGTAGGGTAAATGTGGGCCTTGTTAGGTAGTTCCACAATACTTGAGCAACAGCTCAGTACCATTTGGGCACTATAAACACAAGCTCACGAGTCTGAGACTTGAGATTTACCACAGAGATTCACAAAGGAGAATAGGTGACAGATTCAGAGTAGTCAATGATTGTTAATATTAAGATGATGATTAAATATGCCAAAATTGCATTCCTTAGCCTATGGAAAATGGCTAGGTTCATTTTTAGCCCAAGCCACATAGGTAACTAGAGGGCGTGACTCCTCCAGCAAGATCATTTGCCAACATCTGCGATAATGGCACTGTGCCGAGTTGGCACTCATATAATAATAACTAATGGCTATGGCATATCGTATTTTAAATGCATCATGCTGCAGTAGCCATGAAGGGGAAGTCATAGGAATTATGCAGTTGTCATATCTGTCAATGGTACTCTACATTGGCAGAGGTGATTAAAATAAAATGGGGCTTTGGTAAGGCATAAAATAAATGTGAGTAATAATCAAAAGTAAGGAAAGGAAATGTTAAAGGAAATAAGGGATAGAGTTATAAGGGAAATAAATAGGTGAAGGACACTGACATCCTCTTCTGGACAGAGGTGCCAGAGTCTTTGTAGGATAAAGGGATGGCCCTGTGCCATTTTGGCACAGGTGCCAGGAGAGCTTGGGGGTTCTCTTTAAGCTACCTGGAATTATCCACACCCGTGGTATTTCCTCCACGGACCTCTCTTACTTTGATGGTTTGTCTCGGTCGGGGAATCGGTGGAACCAAGCACGGGGAGGGTATCTGAGTGCCACCTGTGTTGGCTTCTTTGACAGCTGACGCAAGGGCCCCTTTTACAAGCTCTACCATGATCCGTCGCAGCTCTTTGAGTTCATTGGCCAATTGAGAATGGCAGAATCCTCACTCACTGTTGTGTCTGCAGTGGACTGAGACAGAGTGGAAGAGGTCATGGTGGGCGTGGGAGGCTCGCAGGTAAGAGTGACCAGCTCAGGCATGGGTTGCGAGGCCACACTTTTGGGTGAGCTTCCGTTGTGGTCAGAAGGATCTGTCTTTCTTACTGGCATTGGTAGTGGAGGCAAGCCAGGAGAATTGAGAGGAGGGCTCGGGCTGGGATCTCTGGAATGATCAGGGGCGTGCTCTGGCGCTGGCACTAAGGCAGGGCCAGGCACTAATAAGTGATTTGGAATTTGCTTGTCGTTTGGGATGGACTGAGCATGGCACTGCTCAGTGCACCCAAGTGACACTGGCAGAGATTGAATCAAGAGTAGGATCTCCTGGAGGGGGATCTATCTGGGGCCCTGGCACCAGCACTGGTGCAGAGCTGGGCACCGGAATGGGATCAGGAATTGATCGTGATGGAGGGGGCCACTGCACATTGCACGCAGATGGCACTAGTAGTGGAATGAATGCAGGCATTTGGGGCTTACTCGTGCCTAATGAGTGATTCGCGGGATTTGGACCCCTGGATTGTGGTAACTTAGATGGGGACTGGAAGTCCTCTCCCAGGAGGAGGTCATAACCTCCAGGAATGTATCTGGCGACTGCAAGGTCGCAGATTTCCGATCTATGAGGTCTCGTGATCCTCATCTTGACAGTAGGAAGTATCATCTTAATGTGATTGATACCTTCAATTGTGATGAGTTTACGTCTGTTAATGGTAGCTCCACGGGGAACATTGTCTTCCCTTATGATGAACATTTGTGCACCAGAATCATCAAATGCCATGACCTGGCCGGTGGGGCACCCACCTCGGGGAAGAGCCACATAAATGGGACCCTGGGCTGAAGGACCTAAGGATGTTGGGTCGGTGACTGCCAAGGCAAGGGCGGGTGCATTTGACTTATTTTTATTAGGGCATTTTGCCCATTGGGCGGAGTGCCCATGGACTTTGCAAGCGGAGCAGTAATCCAACTATAATCTTTACCTGGCACTGTCCCATTGGAGGGAGCAGGCCCTTTACCCTTCCTCTACGACCCAGGTGTGGCTCGTTGGGGTGTTGTCCCATTTGAGGACGTAGAGGGGTCTTCTGGCCGATTCTCCGCCTCCAAGCGACACTGTTCTCTTACAATACTCATACACAGGTTTCTTACGGGGTGCCCATTCTTGTGAGGTGCTGGGAGTTGGTTGAGGCAGGCAAATAGGGATATAATTTTCGTCCATAGGAACTAAGATGGGGATGATGTGTATCCCATATGTCGGCCTAACGGCAGCACTTGACCACTGTCTTAGGCGCCTTAGCACACAGATTAGTGGCGAGAGCTGGCGGGGCATAAAATAAGAAGTCCTCGGGCTGGAAGAATTCGATGACATCCTCCACCCTAGTAGCCTTCAGAGATTCTAGCCATCGTTTCAGGGCCTGGGTCTTTTTGAAGATCCACTCAGAACAGATTTGGTGTGATTCCTTGGGCATATTTTTCCCCCTTTTCCTCCAACAGACGGGAGTTACTTCAAAAGCCTCTATGATGGCTTGGCGGACAAGGGCAAGATTTCATTGATCCTCATGGGGCGAGAGCATTGAATGCAATTGCGCCCTTCCCTTCAAGGTGCTCTCCCAGGATCAGAGACACCTCTTTGGTAGGGGGCTGATAGGTCATCAGGACCTTTTCAATATGGCCAAGCCAGGCTTCAGGCTCGGCTTCGTCCCATTTTCTTATGAGGGTGCCTACACTGCTGGGGGTTGAGTGAGGAGAGGGTGTTGGTGTGTTGCGCCTGTCGTGAGCTGCCATTGCAAGCTGATGAGGCATTTCTTTCTCCCTCTCCTGTCTTTCTGCCTCTTTTCATTTCTCCTGGGCTATTCTTTCTTTGTCTTTCTCCTGTCTTTCTCCCTGTTCTCGGTTCTTTTGAGCTATTCTTGCTTTCTTCTTCTTCTTCTGTCTGTCTTTCTCCTTCTCCTGTCATTCTGCTTCTTCATCTTTCTCCTGGGCTATTCTTTCTTTCTCCTTCTCCTGCAGGTCTTTCTCCTTCTCCTGTCATTCTACCCCTTCTAGTTTCTCCTGGGCTTTTCTTTCTTTCTCCTTCTCCTATCTTTCTGCCTCTTCTTGTTTCTCCTGGGCTTTTCTTTCTTTCTCCTTCTCTTGTCTTTCTGTCTCTCTTTCTGCCTTGGCATCGTCTACTTTCTCTTTGGCCCAATCCCTCAGGGATTGTCCTGACAGTTCCATGTCCTTTCCAGCGGACATGTAAAACTTGAAGTCCTCGTTTTGTTGGGTTCTGGATGTCACAGACATCTTGAGATAATGCTTATAGGGGCGTGACCCGTTAGAAAATCAATATGTCTGAAAAGACTTAGGGCTGCTTGAGTGAACCGGTGCAATATGTCTGATGAGACTCAATATTGTTCGAAATGAACAGATTCAGGGTGTCTGAATAGACTCAAGTTGTCTGAGAAGACTCAAATTTCAGGTGTCTGAAAGACTCAATGGTCTGGAATGTACGAAAATTAGTATGTCTGAATAAGATAAATTTCAGGGTGTCTGAAAAGACTCAGTTAAAAATTATTATGTCTGAATAAGACAAATTTCGTGGAGTCTGAAAGACTCAATTGTTCAGAATGAACAAAAATTAGTATGTCTGAATAAGACAACTTCAGGGTCTGTTAATATGTCTGAACAAGACAAATTTCAGTGTGTCTGAAAAGACTTAGTAGTTCTTAATGAACGAAAATTAGTATGTCTGAATAAGATAAATTTCAGCGTGTCTGAAAAGACTCAGTAAAAAATTATGTCTGAATAAGACAAAATTCATGGAGTCTGAAAGACTCAATTATTCAGAATAAACGAAAATTAGTATGTCTGAATAAGACAACTTCAGGGTCTGTTAATATGTCTGAACAAGACAAATTTCAGAGTGTCTGAAAAGACTTAGTGGCTCTTAATGAACGAAAATTAGTTCAGAATGAATGAAAATTAGTATGTCTAAATAAGAATCAAATTCCAGGGTGTCTGAAAATATGTCTGAATAAGACAAATTTCAGGTGTCTGAAAAGACTTAGTTAAAAATTAATATGTCTAAATAAGACAAATTTCAGGGTGTCTGAAACACTCAATTGTTCAGAATGAACGAATATTTACCCCAAGCTAATGTAAGTCTTTATGTATATTTCATTTTGCGGAGAGACGCTGCAGAACTAATAAAAAAAAACCTTACGGGGTTATACACTTATGGTGTGTAAAGAAATCTTCCTTGCGTTGTCAAATGATTTAAAATGTGGCGTAATGAAAACAGCTCATCTATCCTATCGAATATTACAATCTCCAACGCACTAGGGTAAGACAAAAATGCTTAATCTCATAACTTGCACGGGGCAGTCCGGACTGCCAAAGGTTATGCGTGGGGAAGGAGAGGAATTGCTATTCTCTGTTATCAAAACAAACCTTAGTTCGCACATTACTAATATACTCTAGTGTTTACTTGTGGTCTTGTGATATCGGCCGTGAATGAATGAGTCAAGCGGGGGGATTCTCTTGACCGCGTGTCTGGCTTTTTTTCGTTTTCACCTGAGCCTACCCTTTTCCCAAGTTCAGAGGCTCCCATAGTAATGAATGAAAGAGGAAATTCTCGCTGATATATTCGTCAATAAATAAATTTACAGAAATAATACGGACTTGCCGAGGAATATCCTACTCAGGTAAAGAATTAAAGGTTTATTACTTTCAAAAAATGCGATGAGGTGTACAGACGTACCGCTGTGCGTGCGGTTTTTATAACAATGGAATCTCTAATGGATCTCATAAATCAAAGATGGCAGACGGTTAGGGATGGGCCCACGTGGCCTGGAATTGAAGATTCGGCATCGGAATTACTATTCTCGCGTCTTGAGAGCGGAAATTTAAATTCCTAAATACTTCCTAGCTTTTCCTATCGATCAAGCGTGAGAGAGAGAGAGAGAGAGAGAGAGAGAGAGAGAGAGAGAGAGAGAGAGAGAGAGAGAGAGAGAGATAAATCCAGCGATGCAAAAATAGCTGGAGTCAAAGCCTTGTTTTATGACTTGTTACAAAACAAAATTAGTAAAAAAAAAAAAAATTGACTGTGCCCAGACGTGTTGTACTGTCAGAAAGAGCTCTTGATCAGACACTGTTTTTTAATAAGGCAATGAATTTCATAAAAACTCTTCTCCCTTCCTATCCAGTTTATAGACAAAACTCATTAATGAATAGGATACGGCAGTAATATATTCCAGTGAGATACCTTTTAATAACTAAAGTCTGTGACCATGACTTTTGATCTTTTAGGTCAATTTGAGTGAACTTAACATTTAAAAAATTCTTATTTTTCTGCATCAGTAGGGAAAGAGTCCATTGTAGCGAAGGCGTGAGTAAGAGGCTGTATCTACAAACTTACTGATTTATTCAAACAACAAAAAGACAGGTCAGTAGCTCTTACGAGCAGAAGTGTAGTGCCTGACATGGGATGAACAAAACAGAGGTCAGACTACAGCCAACTGTATTTGTTGGAGGATGGAAAGATGTACTTAAATCAATATACAAGATACTAATGAATTATGATATATATAGCTGGAATGCTGACATTGTAATGCTTGTGCTAAGAATGATCCATTTAACATAACAATAATATGAACGAGGATTATGTACAAAGGAAGAATGACATCTGCTGTGTTTCTTGTATGTGTGTGCTTGGCATGCAGAGATGCTCGTTGTGAGACTAGCTGGCCAGATAAGATGCACAGTGTGTCGGTCCGTGTTCAGTGTCTGGGAGGTATACTGGTTTTAGGCAGTCGGTGGAAACCCACGCAGTTCTGCTGTCCACTGTCATTTGGTAGACTTTCTGTCTTCTCTGGATGACACGGTATGGTCCCAAGTAGGCTGGGGAGAGGGGGTTTCTGCATGCAGCTACCTAAACGAATGCATATTTTGCACTCTGCAGTTTGTTGGAGACAGACTTTTTTTGTCATGTGGTAAGTTGTCTAGGCCTGCACTATTCATTCTAATGCTTTGCAGGTGTTGGCTGGGGATGTTGGGCTCATAGGGTATTGAAAGATGCCTGCTGGTAATGTTAATGATTGGCCGTACAGGGCATCTGCTGGAGTTGCGTTGGTTGCCGCTTGTGGTGATGTTCTCAACCCAGTAAAACCCTAGATAACTCATTTCTCCAACTCCCACCTTGACATGTAGCAGTGAGTGATGCTTTCAATGACTAGTATAACCTTTCGATGATGCTGTTAGCTTCCGGGTTGTAGGCTGTTGTGTGTATTATCTTTGTCCCCAAACTGTCTGGGAGGGCGTTCCTTAAGGCAGATGTGAAGTTTGTCCCCTGTCGCTTGTGATGATCTGTGGGACTCCGTGTCTGCTAACCCATCCGATGAGAGCTTTCACACAACTCTCTACTGTCTGTTGCCGAACAAGCATTGCTTTGGACCACCTGATATTTCTGTCGATGATGGTGAACAGGTATCTGTACCCCTCGGAGGGAGGTAGAGGTCCCACTATGTCAACGTGGATGTGGGCTATTCCACTCTCTACATGTTTTTTTTTTTTATTTTTGATGTGATATGGGAGGCATTCTCTTGTCCAGTTTTTTATATCCTTTTTCATTCCCCATCAGATGTACTGCTCTAAAATTCGGAGGGTTGCCCGGCCTGTTGGGTGGGACAGGTTGTAGGTGAGGTTGAAAGCCTTTTTTCTGAGGCCTGCTGACAGGTATGGGTGAGGGCATCCAGTACTTGTTTCGCAGGTGATGGTCGCCTCTCCATTGTTGATTGCCAGGTCGCTCTACCACAGTCGATGTAGGTCCACATTGTCTCTTTGCACCTCTGCTATTTCAGGATAGGCTATCCCGAGCTGGATGGTTTTGACATAATTTCTCGAAAGTGCATCAGCCACGGTGTTTGCTGAACCCTTCAAATACTTGATGGTGCAGGAATGTTCAGCTATTGCTGATAAGTAATGCTGTTGTCATGCTGACATGCGTGTGCTGTCTTTGTGAAGGCATGCACCAAGGGTTGATGGTCCGTTTGTATGACGAACAGCCATCCTTCAAGCACGTGGTGGATAGCTTTGTGAAGGATAGCTTTGTGGACTGATAGGAGCTCCCTGTCGAATGTGGAGTACTTTTGTTCCACTGATGTTAACTTCTTGCTGAAGAATGCAAATGGCCGACGACCATCATCTGTGTCTTGCTCTAGTACCGCACTCATCGCCATGCTACTTGCATCAGTCATCAAAATGAGGGACCCATGGGGTACAAGAAAAATTAGTGTGCCTGCAGAGGTTACTGCTTGTTTTCCTGAAAGAAATGCATTATCGTGAACAACTAACCTGTTTAATTTTTTAGGTTTTCCTTGTAGACATGTTTAGATTGGGTTCATGATTTTAGCTATATTTAGGATAAATCTATGATAATAGTTAATTAGTCCTGAAAATTCTTGTACTGCTTTAATAGTTGTTGGTTTTGGGAATTTGGTAATTGGTTTTACTTTCTCTGGGAGGGGTTGAATGCTTTCTGGGCTTATTAGATGTCCCAGGAATTCCACCATTTTCTTTGCCCATTCGCACTTGTTTTCCCTAACACTAGTCCATTTTCTTTAAGTATCTGCACCACCCTTTTGATGTCTTTAAAATTTTGCTTCAGTTTGGTGCTAAATATGAGGATGTTGTCGATGTAGGCCATGCAGAAGGGAAGGTCGCCTAGCAGTTCGTCCATAAGTCTTTGGAAGGTTGCCCCGTTGTTCTGAAGGCTGAAACAGCTGTAGCTGAACGTGTAGGTGCCGAAGGGGGAGATGATTGCGGTCTTTTCTCTATCTTCCTTCGCTACTGGAACTTGGAAGTATCCCTTCCAGATCGATTTTGGTAAAGATCTTTGCTCTGTTCATTTGGTTGGTTATATCTGCTATGTTTGGCAATGGGTATCTATCTGGCTTCGTTTTGACTTTTAGCTGCCGGTAGTCTCTGCATGGGTGCCATGTTCTGTCTGGTTTGGGTACCATGGGGGGTGGGGGGTGCCCATGGGTTACAGACTTTTTGTCATATTCCTGCATTCTCCATTTCTCTGAACACTTGTCTGGCATAGGCAAGTTTCTCTGGGGCTAATCGTATGAAGCATGCATGTACTGGGGCAGCCTTCCATTTCTATATGGTGATGGATGTTGTGTTTGCTGGTTTCGTTATGTCATGCTGCAGGTTGTCTTTGAAGACCTCTTGGTAGTCTTGTAAAAGTCATTGTATCTCTGGCAGGTGGGGTAGCTGCTGCAATGGGGCCTGTTTGTCGTCTCTTCTGTTGGGGTGATGATGTGGTTGTGGGTTGCTTGTCCAGCTGTTGAGGAGATGATACTGGAGCTGTTTTTGGGATCAGCTGTTTTGATGCTACATCCACTAGCAGGAAGTGTGCTTTTACGAAGTCTGCTCCTAAAAGTGCTAGTGTCACATCTGCCATGATGAAGGTCCAACTGTAGTCTTTCCTGTTGAATGACACATTTATGTTTCGCTTCCCATACATCTTGAGTGGCACTTCACAGGTGGTGGATACATGGAGGTTTGTGGGTGGGGGAGGGTTCAGTCATTTGCACGGGCTGGCTAGCAAAATGATGTGCATGGCCCAGTGTCCATGAGGAATTCTGTGTTCAATCTTTCATCCCTTACGAAGAAACACATGGACCCCTTGCATGTATTTTTTTTCAAAACTGGCAGCCTATGTTACAATTGTAAGCCTTTTTTCCAAACTTCAGTGGAAAAAGCACATTCTCATGGTTTATCTTTCTTCTGTCTGTTCTTCCCCTTGAGGGAATGTTGGGGGAAACTCTGTGTGTGGATGGGGGCAGCCTGTCCCTCTGGGTCACTGTCAGATTTCGTGTTAGTTGACTGCTAGGATCATCATCCTGCTGCTGCTGTGGGTGGCCAGATGGACTCCGCTGTCTCAAGGGCAATGTGTACTGCACTGACCAATTTTCGGAATTGGTGGAGGCGTTGGGCATGGCTGCCACTGTTTGGCAGGACAGTTTTGTGAGGAGGACCTCTCTCACCAGGTCCAGGATTGACTGGGGTTGGCTGTCTGTGACAGATAGTGTTATGAGTCGCTGCAATTGCTTGTAGACATGCGATGGCCGCTCGTCTCCTATGGCTGCTCCCGCATTGTTCAAGAATTTCCTGGCTTTTAGGGAGGGGGGCATTCTGGAGGATGACTTCAGCTGATCCTTCAGTGATTCATAGATGACAGGGGTCCTGCAAGCCATCTTGCAACTTGCCTAAAAACTTCGTCTGGCAGGAATTTGAGGGAGGTATCTGCTTTGTATGCTGGGAGGCGATTATCTTCGATAAGAAGATTGTCTCCACTCTGAAGAACCAAGCTTCTGGGTTGTGGGGCATGAATGGAGGCAGATGTATGGAGGCAGTGGTGACGGTGTCGTTGGAGAGGTTGGCATCGCTGGAGCTGGCTGGGATGGACATCTCCGTGGTCACCAATGTAGTGAAAGTGTGAGTAAGAGCTGTGTCTACAAACCTACTGATTTATTCAAACAATAAACAGACAGGTCCATCACTCTTACGAGCAGAAATGTAGTGCTTGAGGTGAACAAAATAGAGGTCAGAGTACAACCAATTGTGTTTGTTGGAAGCTGGAAAGATGTACACAAATCAATATACAAGATACTTATGAGGTTATGATACATATAGCTGGAATGCTGACATTGTAATGCTTGCGCTAAGAATGAATGAGAATGAATGAGAATATATGTACAAAGGATGAGTGACATCTGCTGTGTATCTTGTATGCATGCACTTGATGAGCAGAGATGTTCGTTGTGAGGAGACTAGCTGGCCAGGTAAGATGGACGGTGTGTAGGTCGTCCATGTGGGACCCTACGCCATGAATATACAGACGGCCGTGAAGTACCAAACTGCTGAAAAATTTGACCTTGACCTTCGGTTCAACGGTCAAACTTTGTAAATATTATGATTGTATCTTAATATGAAAAGTACACCATCAGTACTGCGACTAAGTAGGCTATTCTTCCTGTCAGAAATTTGTAATTTTTCCCTGCTACCTTTTGCATGTCATACTTTCTCCATTCAGAATTAATGTTTTGATTTTTTGGTAAAAATATTATACCAAAATCATGCAGCTGGCCATGAGATACAACCTTTGACAGATTCCCCCGAAAGTTAATCAGCTTGAGATGGTCAGGTAATGCATGTTTTCAATTCGATTAACACCACCGCATAGACAAACAAAATGACAAACAAACATGAAACCACACCACCTTTTAGGCAGAAGTAATTAACACTTAGAGAAATTATTTAATTAGTGGAATACATTTCAGGGTTGCATAATACTTCTGAAGGCTAATTACGTGCAGAAAATAAAGAGGCTCATAATTAACGGATGTGAAACCCTTGATTCTTAAAATTACATTAATTAAAAGTTTTTCTTTGCTGCATCTTATTTTCTCATTTTTTCAGCT
>NC_089764.1:6764842-6769842 GCF_040412425.1 Macrobrachium rosenbergii | reverse complement strand
TAGAAAAATCTTGGGTATGATGGCTGAAAATCAAAAATCGTAACAGTACCATGTTACAGGAAAATGGAAAACGGACATCTTGAGGTTCACAGGAAGAGCATATATAAATTTGAAAAAGATATAAATAGGCGGACTAGTGGGTTTGCTTGCTATATCAAACGTTTGTTTAAAATATTCTGTTTGTCCAAATAAAGCTTTAACTTTTTGAATAAAAACTGTTTAGATACCACCCAGTTTGAATGAGTCAAATTTTAGTTTTATATATATATATATATATATATATATATATATATATATATATATATATATATATATATATATATATATATATATATATATATATATATATATATATATATATATATATATATGACTATTTATCACATCATGATTCATATACAATCATATATATATATATATAAATAATATATTTTCATATATGTTACCGAAGGGAATTTTTATTGATAATAAGTACCGTCCCGTATATAGCGACGGACGAGGAATCAGGATACAGTGACGCACTAACGATATTATCAACTTAAAATTCCCTTCGGTAACATATATAAAATATATATTCCGATATATATATAAAGGATATATATATATATATATATATATATATATATATATATATATATATATATATATATATATATATATATATATATATATATTTCATTACATGAAATAATAGTAATTTTCATAATTTCTTGGATTATACATATAAACAAATATTAAAGATATAGAAACAGTCACTTTAAACAGAAGATATGTGGGTCTTAAGGACGCTAAAATGTATTTTTGAAGCCTGAAGAAAATCACTTATAATTTATTAAAGCGTTCCCTGTAGTGGCTATGATTGACCTGGGATCATAATTCTTCCAAGGTTCCTATTGTTTTCTATTCACCACCTGGGAAAAAGAACACTAAATGGAAAATATATTTCGGGATTATGACTGTCTGTCCCTCAACCTTTAAAATCTTAATGCATCTTCGGTTTCAGGACTTCTCTAAACCGCGCTCTCCAGGTAAAATGAACGAACTCTTGAGATTTCGCCACGATACATAATAGTATATATCTCACGCGCCACTATATATATTTGGCTCGACTATAGATTGGCCAATATAAAAGAGGGGAAGTCCAAACATGGAATTTTATATATTATGTTGTTGTTTTCTTTAGGGGCTATTTTTTTTATTAACATTCTTCAGAGTGTATAACTATTATAAGAAAAACGAGGTTGACATTATAAGGTTTTAAATGATTTTATGTTTTCAAAACCACTAAAATAAGGCAAGCTAAGAATGTTCTTAGGGTTTTTTCTTCATGTTACTTTCATATATAAAACTTTTTTATGCATATATATATATATATATATATATATATATATATATATATATATATATATATATACTTTGTTATAACAAATACCTAGTATATATATAAGGATAACATAAATCTGTCCTATTTTTCTTATGTATTCAATTTCTTGCTCCAAATACTGGGGTACTGAAAATGCGATTAGGAAGCCGTTTAAAGCATACAGGAAAAAATTGATATTTTATGATAGGGTCGACTGACCACCAAAAAAATGGTACAACAAAATGATTGTTGGTTGGTTTCCAATAAATACTTTTTGCAAGATGAAATGGTTTTCTAAAAAAATTAAAACATCTACGAAACATAGAAAATTGTCTTTTCTAATTCTAACGTAAACTTAGTGGATGGTACCTGTGATATTCAAATTACAGAGTAAATCATTTACATCAATACCAGCAGGTCAAAACAGCTAAAATATCGTCAACATACCTATACCACTTTAAAGGCAGCTGGAAAATGATATTAGGTATATATCGTTTCTCAAAGAATTCTTGAACAAAACCTTTGAGATCTGGGGATCACTGAACTTTCCATACCAAATTTTGTTGATAAAATGCACCATTGAATATAAACTTATGAATCACAAATGCACAACCTAGTTTTGACTGAAATACTTATGACTTAATACGTACATCTAAATTCTTTGATGGATTAATTCAATACTAAAATATTCTAAAACAGAATGTATAGTTGAACAAACATCTTTAGGGCTATTTTTTTATCTATTCAGTGGGACAAAAAGAAAAAACGAGATTTTAAAAGTTTTTACAATGATTTTATGTTTTAAATCTAGAAATAAGGCAAGCTGAGAATGATCTTAGATTCCTTTCTTCAAGTAACTTTCAGATAAAGCTTTTGTGGGCTTTGTTATTACGAAATTTAGTATATGTAAATGTAACGAAATCTGCCATATTTTTCTTAGTGTTTCAATTTACTTGATGGGGACTTTATCTTTAAATATATAAAACATTTCGGCATAAAAATTGATATTTTGTTTATAAGGTGGAAAAAAACATTTACAGCCTTTTTGATTATAAATTCTGATTTTTTGAAATGGTTCTCATGAAACATCTAAGAAAGGGAGGCAGGTTAATAGATTAATATAACGTATATTAACAAAATTAATACAATGTTATTCGGTTTAATAATCTTTACATCAAATGATATTTCAGCTTTGTCAACCCTTGGGATGTTAAAATCAGCTGATAATTAATCTTGCGGTTTTCAAAGCACTCCATTTTTAAGTTTTGATAGTAAAATTGAATTGCTTATATTGCCATTCCTTTGTTAAAAATGCATGGTTGTATAAAATATTTGAAAAAATGAAACCTATTTAGCAAATTAATTAAAGAAAATAGTAAAGAAAATTAATACATTATAAGATATAAAAATAGAAATAAGGGCTTTAGTTAAAAGAGAACAAACATGAAACCGAATAATCATTATATTTATTTTGTTAATATATTATATTATTTAATTTAACCTGTGGACAATACATTCATGTTCAAAAAAATAAAGGATAATCAAAAAGTCTTTAATTTTGTTCCACTTAAAGAAATGGCCTTACTTATGCCGCACCCTTATGTATATTATATATATATGTATATATATATATATATATATATATATATATATATATATATATATATATATATATATATATATATATATATATATATATATATATATATATTTGTTCTGTGCGTTAGTACAATTACTGACAGGACCTCGTTCAAACTGGATGGTATCTAGCGAGATATTTATAAAAAAACGTTACAAGCTTTTAGGATAAACAGCCTTAATCCCAAGTATCCGTGCAATGACCAGACACGTGGTCCAGCTGTATTTATATCTTTAATCCTGTAATTGCCCTCCGCCTCCTGTGTGATCCCCTCCCCGCCTTCCCCCTCGTGACCTCGGTCTTTCTCTAACCCCCGTCTAAGCTCTTCGTTGGGACAGTCGGTAGAGTTGTGGGCTAGCACTCGCTAGGCCCGAGTTCAAGTCTCCGGCCGGCTAATGAAGAGTTAGAGGAATTAATTTCTGGCGATAGAAATTCATTTCTCGCTATAATGTGGTTCAGATTCGACAATAAGCTGTAGGTCCCGTTGCTAAGTAACCAAATGGTTCTTAGCCACGTAAAAGAAGTGTAATCCTTCGGGCCAGCCCTTGGAGAGCTGTTAATCAGCTCAGTGGTCTTGTAAAACTAAGGTATACTTAACTTTTTTTTTTTTTTGCCCCATCTTCATCCAGTTGTTCGTGTCCTGGCGTCTTCTTGCACTTTTCTTTTCATTTTTTTTCTTGCTACTGTGGGGTGTACATTTTTTTTTTTGTTATGCTGTCTTCAAAGCCGTTTCCGGTGTTCCCTGCCATTGTGTTGTTAGCGTGTGTTAAGAAGGCGTTCTCTTCAACCAGTTTTGTAGGTGTTTCTGTACAAAAAATTCATATATTCCCAGTCTATTTTGTGGTCTTTTTCCCAGCAATGTTTGACAACTGCAGACGTCTGATTATAATGTCTTATGTTCTGAATGTGTTGTTTGCTTCGTATTAATGACAGGGTTGGCTCTTAGGGCTTATAGGATTTGCAGTCCCGAATTCTAGATGAAGAGCTGGAATACCTGAGAGAGAGTTTTAGGCGATTAGGATTCCCTAAGCACTGGTGGGAGCGGGCACACATCAAGGCAAGAAAAATCCATTTTGGGGAGAGGGAAGGGATAGAAAAGGAACATTTGGTTGGGAAGAAAATAATTACAGTCCAGGGTAACAACACTATTACACCCATCAACAGGAAGCTAGATAATTTCAAATTGATAGCCAGCTACAAAAACACTATTAGGAACAACATAGTTAGAAACGAAAAAGTCAATAGAGGGGGAGAGATAATGGGGGTGGGGCTGGTGTTTTATATGGCAGTGTGTCTAGACTGTGAAGATGGGTGCTTTGGCGAAACCAGCAAATCCTGCAAAGAGCGAAGCAAGCAACATATACAGAGCCTAAGACATTATAATCAGACGTCAGCAGTTGTCAAACATTGTTGGGAAAAAGACCACAAAATAGACTGGGAAAATATTAATTTTTTGTTCAGGAACACTAACAAAACTGGTTTTAGAGATCGCCATCATAACATGCGCTAACAACACAATGGCAGGAAACACAGGAAACGGCTTTGAAGAGAGCATAAAAGAAAAAAAAAATTGTACACTCCACAGTAGCAAGAAAACAAAAGAAAAACGCAAGAGGAAGCACGGGACACGAACACCTGGATGAAGATGCATGTGTTGTTTGCTTCGTTCTTTACAGGATTTGCCAGGTTCACCATAGTACCCATCTTCACAGTTTAGACACACTGCCATATATACCACCCTCTCATCTCTCCCCCCTCTACCGACCTTTTGTTTCTAACTATTTTATTTCCAACGGTGTTTTTGTAGCTGCCTATTAATTTGAGATTATCCAGCTTCCTGTTGATGGGTGTAATAGAGTTGTTGTTCGGTACTGTAATTATTTTCTTCCCTACAAATGTTCCTTTTTTATCCCTTCCCTCTCCTCAAAATAGTTTTTTCTTGCCTTGATGTGTGCCCGCTCCCACCTGTACTTAGGGCATCCTAATCTCCTAAAACTC
>NC_089764.1:6739842-6752342 GCF_040412425.1 Macrobrachium rosenbergii | reverse complement strand
TTTACTAATATATATATATATATATATATATATATATATATATATATATATATATATATATATATATATATATATATATATATATATATACACATATATACATATTATATATATATATATATATTTATTTATTTTCATTTATCTTATTTAATTATTTTATTTTTATATATATTTCTTTATGTCTTTATTTATATTTATTTTTATTTATTTTCTTTTATTTTTATTGATTTTTTTATTTATTTTTATTTATTTATTTATTATTATTTATTGTTTATTTATTTATTTATTTTTATTTATTTATTTTAATTTATTTTCATTTATTTATTGTTTATTTTTATTTATTTTAATTTACTTTCATTTATTTATTGTTATTACTTTATTTATTTTTATTTAATTACTTTTTTCTTTATTTATTTTTATTTATTTATTCATTTATTTGTTTTCATATATTTTTTATTTTTATTTATTTTTTTTATTTATATTTATTTTATTTATTTATTTATTTATTTATTTATTTATTTATTTATTTATTTATGTATTTTTTATATTTTTATTTATTTATTTTCATTTATTTTTATTTATTTATTCATTTATTTTTTTTTATTTAGTCATTTATTTCTATTTATTTATTTATTATTATTTATTTATTCATTTATTTATTTATGTATTTATTTTCATTTATTTATTTATTTATATATTTTTATTTATTTTATTTATTTTATTTTTATTATTTATTTATTTATTTTTATTTATTTATTCATTATTCATTATTTATTTTTATTACTTATTTATTTATTTTTATTTATTAATTTATTTTTATTGATTTTATTTATTTATTTAATTTAATTTATTTATTTATTTTTATTTATTTATTTATTTTTAATACCTTATTTATTTTTAAAACTTATTTATTTTTATTTATTTATTTATTTATTTTTATTTATTTATTTTTTTATTTATTTTTTATTTATTTTTATTTATTTAATTATTTTTTATTTTTTATTTTCCCTTATTTTTATTTATTTATATAATTATTTATTTTTATTTATTTCTATTATTTTTTATTTATTTATTTAATTATTTACTTATTTATTTATTTTTATTTACTTATTTATTTATTATTTTTTTTTCATTCATATTTATTCATTTATTTATTTTTATTTATTTTTTTTACCTTTAATTATTTAAAATTATTATTTTTATTTATATAATTATTTTTGTTTATTTATTAAATTTTATTTATTTATTTATTTTTATTAATCTATTTATTTTATTTATTTTAATTTTTTTATTTATTTATTTTCATTTATTTTTATTTAGTCAACTGTTTTTTATTATTTTTAATTATTTATTTTTATATATTTATTTATTTATTTTTATTTAATTATTTTTTTATTTATATATTTTTATTTATTTTTAATTATTTATTTATTTTTATTTATTAATTTATTTGTATTTATTTATTTTTCATTTATTTTCTTTTAGTTTTTTATTTTTAATTCTTGATTTATTTTTATTTACTTATTTTTTATATTTATTTATTTATTGTCATTTATTTATTTATTTTTATTTATTTATTTTCATTTATTTTATTATTTATTTTTTTATTAATTTATTTATTTATTTAATTTTATCTATTTATTTATTTTTATTTATTTATTTTTAATTATTAATTTATTTTTATTTATTTTTTTCATTTTCATATTTTTATTCATTAATTTTCAATTAATTTTATTTTTATTTTTCTTTATTTTATTTATTTTCATTGATTTATTTTTATTTACTTATTTATTTTTATTTATTTATTTATATTTATTTATTTATTTTCATTTACTTTTTTTATTTAATTTTATTTATTTATTTTTATTTATTTATTTATTTATTTTTATTTATTTATTTATTCTTTATTTATTTTCATTTATTTTCTCATTAAATTTTAGTTATTTATTTTAATTTTTTTATTTATTTAATTTATTTTTAATTATTCATTAATTTTTATTTTATTTATTTATTTATTTTCTATTCATTATTGATTTATTTATTTATTTATTTTATTTATTTATTTTTATTTCTTAATTTATTTTATTTATTCATTTTTATTTCTTAATTTATTTATCTTCTTCTATTATTTCTTTATTTATTTATTTTTTATTGGTTTATGGTTATTTATTGAAATTTTTTTATTTATTTTCAATTATTTTTATTTACTTATTTATATATATAATTTTATTTTTTTATTTATTTATTTTTATTTATTTATTTATTTTTATGTATTTTTTTATTTATTTATTTTTATTTATTATTTATTTACTATTATTTATATATTTATTTTTATTTATTGATTTTTATTTCTTTTTCGTTATTTATATATGTTATACTTAACAGATCAAACATTCCTTTCGAAAATGTTATTGTAACGTGTTTTGCATCTATCTTGAAACGTGGTAACCCGCAACCCTCTCTCTCTCTCTCTCTCTCTCTCTCTCTAACATTATCCTCAAATGGATATTCTAAAACACAATCTTTCCTACATAAAAGATTTATTATCAAACAAACCCAACAAATAATGAATTAACAAAGAAAAGATTAAAAATGCATAGTAAATGAATTATCAAGTCAAAAATAGTCTAATTCAAGATTTAATCTTACTCTGACTAAAAACCTTTACACTCAAAACTCCCACACATTCCATCTTAGACATTATACGTCTAGTCTTAAAGTCAACCACATTGAAATAACAACTAAACTGCAAAAGATTGCAGTGTCTTTCCTCTATCACCACAGCAACCTCACAGACATCTGTCGAAAATCAAACAAATAGTAATCTCCCACAAATACAGTATACAAGCATATGATATAATAACGAAAATCTAAAATGCATGGTTAATAAATGTCAAATCAGAACACAATAAAATAGAATATTAAAGTGACATAAAATGACTATGTCCAATTCTCCCCACAAATTCATAAGTGTCTTGGCTATAGTAAATTCACAAGTTCACAGTCCACACAGAAAAAAAGAGAAGTCTGGTTTACCTAACTGCCGGTTTCTAAGAGATTGAAACACACAAAGCCACGCCTGACGATATCATTCTCGCTACTTAATAATCAACCAGACCTAACTTTTGGGCACAATTAGACACAATCTCCATTTTTCTAACGCACGAACTTACGTACTTGCATACCAACTTCGTCGGTTGCCTCACATATCAGCGACAATATTGTGTGTTCATCGAGCCAAAACAGCTGAAGCAATCGAACTATCTGCTGACTGCAGTGATTTTGCAACTGTGTCACCGTCCAAAGTACCACCTTATAGCTTCTCTTTCGTTTCATCACACTATGACTGAATATACACAGTAATTCTAAAATCAAACACATTACCCATATATATATATATATATATATATATATATATATATATATATATATATATATATATATATATATATATATATATATATATATATATATATATATATATTTTTATATATATATATATGTGAAAGACTTTTGTAGATAGAATGTGTGTGTGTAGTGTATAAAAAGAAAGAGAGAGAGAGACTAGGCTTCTGCATGACTGGAGCTAAAAAAACAGAAAATGTATCTGTCCTAGGAAACCACTATTTTCAACATAAATGAGTCAAAATAAAAAAAAATAAATAAATAAATAAATAAATAAAGTTATATATATATATATATATATATATATATAATATATACATATATATATACTGACTATGATATATATAAATTATTTATCCAAAAAATTACCTTGAAATGAATAAGCTGATTACATATGTTTAGAAAAGTACAACACTTAATATATTCTCCTTTTGGTAAACAATAATTTTTTTTACAAATGAAAAACTAACTTTCAAAAAAAAAACTATTAAGCATACGAATACACAGAAGATATATATTAAGTTACTAATTAGTAATTAAGTCAGTGATTTTACCTTTAAAGTCATTCTTGAACTTCTTCACTTAACGTGCTCTTTCCCATTTTTCATATGGGCAAGCACGATGCCTTCTTTTGAAGGACTTTGATTTGGCGTTGGGGTAGGCCGTAGCCTCGATCGGCTGCCCTGCCTGACATTGCTTAGACCCCGGTAGCACTTGTGTATATGTAACGTGCCAAATCCCCAGGTCCCATTCTCCCAACAGCGAGGAGACGTGAGCGGGTAGGCCGACAGTTCGAGACGTGTGAGGTGTCTGTTATGTTTTTAGAAGAGGTTGGAGTGGCTTTGTTTGTATGTGTATTAGTCTGTAACACCCATTTACTTTCAGCAAACCTATCCGTTAATTACGTACATAATCCCAGGGTGTCTACATGGATAGCAAAGTGTCCACCCCTCTGACCGGCCGGCTGCGGATTTGAACCAGCGACACAGACTTCTTATAAAGTCCGAGTCTGCTGCTTCACCGACCGAGCCATCGAGGCTCTTTAAAGTCATTCTTGAACATGTTACTAATAAAGGGGTCCAAAGAATACATGCCAGGGGTAGGTTAAAATTACCATTGTTAGGAGGGTGCTTCATAATGGGATCATGCATACTGCTCAGAGAGAGAGAGAGAGAGAGAGAGAGAACATCCAACGCTTATCAAGACACATACAAGGGAAAGTTAACATAATATGTTAACATTTGCCTTCTCTTTAATGATATGGAGAAGATACTTCGGGAAATGATTTTCTTTCTAGAACTAAGACAAATTATTTGCGAAATTTATCATCTATTTGGCGATAAAATAAACGAAAAAAATTAAAAAGGTGGTCGCGAAAAAAAGACTTATTAGAAAATATCTTCTATAATGAGTCGAAGACTTAAGATGAGGTTCTTCGTAAGTCTAACAACATCCATTTTCAATGAAAGAAAGAAAGAAAGAGAAAGAAAAGCTGATGCTATACCAAACGAACTTGATCATTTCGTAAATTCGAAGTGCTTGATTTTAGCTGTTTATTACGCGACATTATTTGGAGGCGCAGTGTCTGAAATGAACCTATTATTTTCCAGAGAATTCAAAAACATATACAGTCTTCTTTTACAGTCATATTATAAGTCTTCCATCGTTCAAATCAAGTCGAATTTTGAAAATGAAAATAAGAAAGCTTTCATTCCGAACGCACACCATCAAAATATCTATCCAATAGTACAACATCAGTTACAATATCTTTGCACGTGAAGAGGAAACAAACATTTTCAAACAATCATCCATTTATTTTACCCTACCCATTTTGGGAAAGGGCAAAATAATTTTTTCAACAAAATAGTTCGGATGTATCCAATAAATGGACTGAAGGTAAAATCTTTCCATTGAGAAAGACAATTTTGCTTACTCTTCTGTCTTCCTCTCTGATCAGGCTCAGGGAATATAGGTATTTGAGAAGACAATATTATATGCATTCAGTTATACACATATATATGCGCATAATAGGAATAACCTGACATTTTAATGGCCAGAAGGAGTGATGGTAAATATGGAATTTTGTTGTAAAATTCTGGTATATGCACAAGGAGACCAATATTTAATCTTTTGTACCTAATCTCTGCCAAATGCCTTGGGAGGATGCCATAAAGTCTTAAGAGAAATTGTTGTCATGAAGATTAAGTGAAAACACCTCTTGAATATAAATTATTAGCTCTTGATAAGGTGTACCTTTCACACAGAAGAATATGAATCAAAGATTTGAGGATCTTGACCATAAATTCCTAAAAGCCACGTTACATTACAGTATATATATATATATATATATATATATATATATATATATATATATATATATATATATATATATATATATATATATATATATATATATATATATGTGTGTGTGTGTGTGTGTGTGTGTGTGTGTGTGTGTGTGTGTGTGTGTGTGTGTGTGTGTGTGTGTGCGCGTATGTGAACAACGTGTCGGGAGATGGTGGATGAGTGGGTGCGTGTTGTGGATTTTTGCATTTTTTATATAATTTCAGAACTCTCCGCTTCAGAAACTTACCTTAATTCTCGAATATATTTCCATGTGAGAATATTCGGTTACATAAAGATTTCAAAGAAAAACGGATCTACTTCACAAACTGTTTCGAAACAGCGCCAAGAGGGATTAAGGTGAATTCTAAGGAAAGGTAATGTAAAGGGGTTGAAATTATTCTTCTTTCCGTGAAGGAAAATCCTTTTTCATATTCAACACAAACTTAAGTCTCTCTCTCTCTCTCTCTCTCTCTCTCTCTCTCTCTCTCTCTCTCTCTCTCTCTCTCTCTCTCTCTTTTATGTATTTTTCATCAAAGACTAACATTGTAGGAAGACACTGCTCGAACTTTCCCTAGGTAAACACCATATTAATCAGATATTATATGAACCTTCAAGTTCTTTACGATGAGTATGGGTCATTTCGTTACGTGATTTTCTGCAGATGAAATGAATTCCTTGCACGTGCATGATGATGACAAATCGCTCATCAATATTCGAGTTACGCTGACTGTAAAAAAAGAGCGTATTGGATCTGGTTAAGAAAGTCCTGCAACATTCCCAACACAAAATAATGTTTAAAGAAAATTTGAGCAGAATTTCAGGCATTCCTATTTGGGTCTTTCCTTCCGAGCTATACATGAGTAACTCTATTCGCTCTCTCTCTCTCTCTCTCTCTCTCTCTCTCTCTCTCTCTCAACCATTCTTCTCCCTAACACCCCCTCTTCTCTCTCTCTCTCTCTCTCTCTCACTTCTTCCGCTCACCCTTTCTTTTTCTCACTCTCTCCCTCTCTCTCTCTCTTTCTCTCTTTCTCTCTCACTCTCTCACTTTCTCTCCCTCTCACTCTTTCTTTCTCTCAATCTCTTCGTCTCTCTTTTCTCTTTCTCTCTTTCTCTCTCACTTTCTCACTTTCTCTCAATCTCACTTTTTGTTTTTCTCAATCTCTTCGTGTCTCTCTCTCTCTCTCTCTCTCTCTCTCTCTCTCTCTCTCTCTCTCTCTCTCTCTCTCTCTGCAACCCTCCCTGTGTCTTTCCCTCTTTCTTCTCCCTAACACCCCCTCTACTCTCTCTCTCACTTCCTCTCCCTCTCACTTGCTCTCTCTGTCACCCCCTTCCCAACCCACACCCCCTTTGGTGGCATTGATGTCTTGCCCCCACAGTATTCTTTTCCAGATAGTAAGTTATGTGTATACCGAAATTAGTTATGATAAATTCGTTAAGTTAAGAATTATACAGGCATAACCAGCCGGGTTTCAGCAAGCAATTCCCCTCCCCGCCCCCTATGATGCCCTATGGTGCTGGCGATGTCTTACCCCGACAGTGCCGATTTCTTGATAGTAAGTCACATGTATACCAAGTTGGGATGAAATTGCTCCAGGCGTTTCAGAATTATTGTGGGACATACAACACTCGCCCCCGTATACATACATCATTATATATATATATATATATATATATATATATATATATATATATATATATATATATATATATATATATTAACTTTATCACATACACAATTGTTCTGTGCATTAGTAGATATACTAAAAGGACCTCATTCAAACTGGATGGTATCTAATGGGTTTTTATTCAAAAAGTTACAAGCTTTCTTGGACAAACAGTCCACATTATCAAAATATCCGTACAATGATAATGTGGACTGTTTGTCCAAGAAAAAAACTTTTATATAAAAACTTTTAATACCATCCAGATTGAATAATATATATTTTATATATATATATATATATATATATATATATATATATACTATATATATATATATATATATATATATATATATATATATATATATATATATATATATATATATATATATATATATATACTAGCAGACCAACCTGGCACTGCATAGAATAACTCTGAATGACAATCGATAAACTCTCTCTCTCTCTCTCTCTCTCTCTCTCTCTCTCTCTCTCTCTCTCTCTCTCTCACTTCCCCTCCCTCTCACTCTTTCTTTCTCTCACTCTCTCCTTCTCTCTTTTTCTCTCTCCAACCCCCCTGCCTCTTTCACCCTTTCTTCTCCCTAACACCCCCCTCTACTCTTTCTCTCACTTCCTCTCCATCTCACTATCTCTCTCTGTCACCCCCTTCCCAACCCCCACCCCCTTTGATACCAGTATTCTTTTCTAGATATTAAGTCGTATATATGTATACCGAAATTAGGTATGATAAATTTCCAAGGTTACTAAATATACGGCATAACTAGCCCCGTTTCAGGAAGCCCTCCCCTGTTTTTGGTGCCCTTTAGTGCTAGTGATGTCTTACCCCCTACAGTGCTGATTTATGTATACCAAGTTTGGGTGAAACTGCTCAATGTGTTTCAGAGTTATTGTGGCACACACACATATACATACATCCACTTTTATATATATATATACAGATTCCTCGATCAAGTAAGAGATATATGTTTCATTCAAGTGTAAGGTACAATTAGCTCTGTTAGGACGATTAAGTCTAGAGTGATTTGTCTGAATAATATCATAATATTGTATCTCTTGTATTCATAAATGTGCTTCAAAAGGGTAATTTAACTGTGTAAAAAACGTGTATTTGATTTGATTATTAACAAGTCTAAAGAGTAAATGAGTGAGAGTCAAATATGGGAATAATTTAAGGAAACATAATTGAATATAACAAAATTACAATTCCCAATTCCACTACAAGGGATAAAATTACCTCATCCAAAAGAGAGACCACATTTACGAAAAACAAAACTTTACATCTTTTCACTTCCCTTCAAGTAAATAAAGTCCTCTCTTGGTTATGCATTGTTCTTGTCACGGATTTTTTTAACCTCTCGTTATTAAATTTAAACGGGGGGAGCTATTTGCCGAAAAAAAAAAAACATCCACGGAATATTATCATTTTCCTCTCATGCATACATTTCATTTGTGAAGGCAGACTACATCGTTGGAGTTGGCTGTTTATTTGTGGCTTAATTTTTCTCACTTTGGGAAAAGTACGGAGGGTGGAGGTTGGAAGAAATCGAATTTCAGTTTTATTTCAGTCCGAAAGAATACATTATTCATTCAGTGATGATTCGTTGGCCATTCTAATTTTAGTTTCAAGACCCGAGAACGGACTGTCTTCTTGATCAGTTCTATGAACTAACACTTGGAGGAAATTGTAAATTTATCAGTAGATTTACACGGTCTGTTTCTCTGTGAATGAGGCTTACCTGGCCAAAACCATCCCGTGTATGGATTCGTTTATTATTGTGACGTATACTTAAGGAAGTGGCGTTAGACACTGACTCGAAATTAGATTCAAGATGACAGATCGAGTTAAATTGCTTCCTGTATTAGGAGTCGATGAATTTTAATGAGCAATGGCATCGCATTTTTACTTATCCAGAAAGATATTCAGCAACAGTTACAGGTTGTCTTTAAATATGTGCACTGTTGATTGGTAATGGCTGAAATGGATTGGCAAAGACCGTTGCCTAGGTCAGGATAGAGTAGGGAACATCTGCCACCAGTTTCGGAATTGTGGTGGAAATGGAGAGCAAAAGATTTGGTTGTAATGGCTTGGCTATACCTTTTGGAACAAACCCTTCCTCGATTTTGTAGATTTAGAATGTTTCATAATATTTGTGATTACGCATGACAGTGATGGTCATATACGGGCTCTACTTTTCTGGCAAAATTACATACCGCTCTCTTAAATGGGAGGAATTAATTTTCTATCGTTATCGCTGTGAAACCTGCGGCAGAGCTTTCATATTAGACAGCCGTTTTATTCTGAAGCCCAGAATCGTGCGTAGCGATTATGAATTAATCATCATTATGCTCGCATCTGACAGATATGGGATGTCGAGAAATGTTTCTTTAAGTCAATAGAAGTAGTGTTTTTTAATTATTCAACTGTATTCCACACAGGAAAATGAAAAATGTAAATGGTTAACAATTGCTCAACAGTTTTGTCCACCATTTTTTTTTATTTTCGCACGTGAAATACAATTGAACTGCATATTTTCATGTCTAAGAAGATTATCAGTATTTAAAAAAATTTAGTAATAATTATTGAAAGTTCCTGTAAAAGCTGTTCATGAACAGACATCTTTCAACACGCACGCTTACATACATCCACAGATATATATACATAGATGTGTATGATAAAATACAGATATGCATACTTATACTCATGCTCATCTTAACTTCTATCTTATTCCAATATCTTGTACCTCATCGTACTATCATTCGTCTATATTTGAAGGCTCCATACGTCATGCGCAACTGGTAAATCATTCGGAATAACGGAGTCATCGTGCTACCAAGATATTGGGCATTTATCAAATGAAATGGTTCGACGTTGCTTCAACAGAAATTCGCCCTGTTGAAAGGAGCTTTCACTTGAATTCTTCATCTTTAACAGAAGCTCCAGGTTCATATTGTTGTCCCAGAGTAACAGCTGGTAATGCCATTCCAGTGAATATTAGTTATATCCACACATCGATAAATGGAAGTGGAGTCTTTACCTAATTGCCTGAATTTGATTTCTCCTATTTCTGATTTTTGAAGGGTATCCTATTCGTTTTTTAAGCAATAGACGGTTACTTAGCTATGTCAAATATTGGAGGTCAAGCCACTACGATGGAATTTTATTAACGGAAGAGTTGGACGAAAATCACGGGTGGCGATGGTATATAAGTTGAATATTACCAATTTTTATTGACAGCAATTAATTTCTTTCTCACATGCTTACAGGAGAGCAACTATTGGATCCAGTTTTGTAAAAACTTACATGAAGTGAGGCCAGCAATTTGATGTCTATGTCTACGTAATTTATAAGCGAGTGCATTAAAAATCTCTGATGTATAGGCATAAACTTTCCATGGGATAATTTTAAGACAATTTAAGAAAAGTTGGCATGTAGTGTATTTTTCAACCTTAATGTATATGTATTCTTTTAGAAATTAATAACCTTTTCAGCGGGCCATGCTCAATTCTATACTGTTTTTGAATTCCAGAATTTCTTGTTACTTTCAAGGGCATGCACACTGAATCAGTATTAAGGATTCTGCTTCGATAGTGCAACGATGACAACAATATTTCAGTCTGGGAGGCAGTATATTTTCAGAGCGGATTGAAGAAGGAAATACCGGCAATACAATCAATCTTCAGAGCAATAACGCTATCCCCCAAGTTGATAATCTTTTACACTTTCACTGCTGGTTGTTCATCTCAAATTCCAACACTTCTGACCACATCAGTTGCCTGGGTACACCAGTAAGCCAGTGGGCAGATTTCCCTTTTGAATTATGCTATTATTCTGATGAAAGCAGAAATAAGTACTATACAGCTCGATGGAAATCATCCAGGAATTGAGAGTATCCGAAAAGGTTTCATGGTAATAAGGATGTCAAATTATTACTCTAAAAGAAACAAAGTGGATCTGACTGTAAAACACACAAGTTATCTAAAAATGAAAGCTACAGTTAGGAATAACTTCTGGCATATATATATATATATATATATATATATATATATATATATATATATATATATATATATATATATATATATATATATATATATATATATATATATATATATATATATATATATATATATATATATATATATATATATATATATATATATTCTTCTTCTTCTTCTTTTAACGTTAATGCTTTTATTCCCATTATATTTATATATATATATATATATATATATATATATATATATATATATATATATATATATATATATATATATATATATATATATATATATATATATATATATATATATATATATATATATATATATATATATATATATATATATATATATATATATATATATATATATATATATATACATCACAGGAAAAACAACGTATTTCAGAATATAATCAAAGAGTATATGGCCAATTAGAAATTAAAACAACTCAGTGCAAGATAAAATCTTTTCTGTAAGGCTTTTTAACCAATCTACATACAATAAAATAAAGATTAAAAAGAAAACTAGCTAAGATGAAAGGGGTATAAAGTTCAGTACTTTTGAAAATGTCTTCAGGTATCTGTATGAGATGTTTAAAAAAATATTAACCGCGTAATAATGTAACCTCGCGTTACCATTAATCGGTTGACAAATTGCAAACGACAAATATTCAGAGAACTGACTGCACCTCTATTTTCCCTTCCTTCCTTCTTTTGTAGTAACTCTCTCTCTCTCTCTCTCTCTCTCTCTCTCTCTCTCTCTCTCTCTCTCTCTGTCTTGATCATCCCCGGCTTTCTGTTCCGGGGATCTATTTGTATGCGTGTTTTTCGGCAACTTGTGAAGATCCCCCGGGCCACCTACGATTTGTTATCGTCACTCGGGCATTCAAACTCCGTCTCTAGTAATCTTTCGTCAATGAATTCCTACGGATATAACTTTTCCTACATTATTTACAATTTTTTTAACGTTGTTGCATGTAACAATTGTATGTTTAAGGAATATGTAATGGAATATAGAATTTGGGCCAAGCACTGGGACCTATGAGGTCATTCAGCGCTAAGAGGG
>NC_089764.1:6712342-6734842 GCF_040412425.1 Macrobrachium rosenbergii | reverse complement strand
AACACCTATCACTCCATCCTCTGAAACAACACTGCCCATGGCTGGTAAACATCGGAGGGCTCACCTTTTACATAAACACTCTACGCCAAAGTGAGGAGTAAAGGCCTCAACTTGTTACTGTGCTATATATTTTAAGGTTTGCCCAAACTCTCTTGTCAAGGAGACTGACACAGCACTGAAAGATAAATTAAGTATGCCTTAGTTTAACCAGACTACTGAGCTGATTAACAGCTCCCCTAGGACTGGCCCGAAGGATTGGATTTATTTTACGTGGCTAAGAACCATTTGGTTACCTAGCAACGGGACCTACAGCTTATTGTGGAATCCGAACCACATTATAGAGAGAAATGAATTTCTGTCACCAGAAATAAAATCCTCTTATTCTTCATTGGTCGGTCGGAGATTCAAACTCGCAGCCAGCAGAGTGCTAGCTGAGAACGGAACCCACTCACCTAACGAGGAACCAGCACTGTAAGATGATGCTGCCACGAGGCATTACAAAGAAAATCAGGACGTATGATCTACGAGGGATCACCTGGTTATAGGGACTGAAATCCTTGATTCTGATATGAAGTCTGTGTCCCAGAGTATCCTTGAGGCACTTCACATCATGGAATATAAACCCTACTTAATTTATAGCCTGGAGAATCATTATGGCAATTGTCCCAAAAATAATGAAATTACCATCCAAGACTTTGCTCATGCTACCACAATAAAATAGCGAGTATCCCAGCTTCTGCCCCATCTGCACAACAACTGGTATATAAGCATCATCTAAATATTTATTTATTCAGACTACTACTGAAAAAAAATTAGTGCTTATGCTGATATATCTACTGAACAAACTTACGTTACAAGTTATTGTTATCCCCAGGAAAAGCTCCCATGTCTTCATATTCTACCTTAAGGGCAACAAAAGTTTTAACCAAAGTTTCATCAGCCTGGTATGTGTAAATTTATTTTATCTTTTTCCCTCTTTCTTCTTCTGCTGCTGTTTCCAACGGGAGTACTAGGCCACGCAGAAAGCAGTTACATTTTATTTTGAGTTCACAGTAAGATTTCATTACGGAAATTGTGAGCATTTGCTTCATCGTTACTTAATTTGGTTTTTGATTTTGCTTTTCTAGAAACCTTTTCTGTCTATGATGATTTCCTTTTGGAATTTGTGGTAATTCAATTGTTTAATATGGAAAAAAAGTGGACAACAAAGCACCGTTTGTATTTGCTTAATACTGGTGGCTCTGTAGGATGAAATAAGATTAGTTCAAACTTGTTTCCCACGACTGTCGTATGCTGTGAAAGTAGTTCTTATATATATATATATATATATATATATATATATATATATATATATATATATATATATATATATATATATATATATATATATATATATATATATATGTATGTGTGTGTTTTTATTACCTAGAGTACTGATTACTTTCAATATTAATTTTGGGAGTCCGCTCAAAACGCCTTTTTTTTTCTTTTACTAAATTCGTTTTCCACTTACGCATTTGCATATAATGTCTGCATTTACACAATCGTCAAAGCAACCTACTTTCTAATGCAACCTTCTTGCACTTGAAGGGCTGCTTCTCTTTTTCACAAATTTAGAGTAATTATTTACGATTTCTTTTTCCTTGTTAAGTGTAAACCTCACCAATTTCTATTATAATCACCACACTTATTTCTAGTTTATCATTAAGTGATTTTATCGCTGATAAATACGAATTGTTTCACAGAATTCTGATAAGTAATAAGGTTTTATTGATGAGATAAAACAATTTTTTTTTAACTACACTGTTTAATCTTACCTTTGCATTGAACTACAGTTTTTTTTTAGTTAACGGGAAGACTATTACCGTTACAGACATGTTATCATTTATTCTTCCATTACACTAGTTTATGTTCTAATCACATTTACCACAAGTCTTTCCTTTCATTAACCTCCTCATCCCTCGCTCTATACATGCCTTAGCTGCCCTACCAGACCAAACTCATTTACTATTAAGGCCACGTGCGGCCAGTAAAAGCTTCACTTTTATCGAAAATATACCGGGAATTATGGCCATTTACTTCCACATGCTGTCTCTCTACATTTGGTTTTCTCATAGCCATCGTGAAGTTCCTTTAGATCCACTTAATTCGCTTTCCTCTTATATTACTATTTCATGTTGAAGTTATATTTTCATAAATCGGACAAAAAGTGAAACCTATGCTTTTTAATGATTCAGGCAATTTGTATTAGATATGACGCAGAAAACTGGGTGCATATCCCTGCCCTAATAAGAATGTATATATATGCACATCCACAATATATATATTACACACACATATATGTATATTATGTGTGTGTGTGTGTGGGTGCGCGTCAAGTACCCAGTTACAGCTGATGGATAGACGGGCGGTATGCAGAGTTACCCAAAGACACATCAAACGTGAGCCGAGTGCTTCCCCACTCATTAATAACAGCCAATTTTGACTCATTATACCCTTCAAAGGTGGACGGTGGAATGCTCTCTCTCTCTCTCTCTCTCTCTCTCTCTCTCTCTCTCTGTATATATATATATATATATATATATATATATATATATATATATATATATATATATATATATATATATATATATATATATATATAGAGACACTGAATTTTGTGCTGATTGTCCCTAAAGGAAAGAATAACATTTTTGCACGTAGATTTTTTTCTTTTAGTTTAACCAGACCACTGAGCTGATTAACAGCTCTCCTAGGGCTGGCCTGAAGGATTAGATTTATAAGAACCAATTGGTTACCTAGCAACGGGATCTACAGCTTATTGTGGAATCCGAGCCACATTATAGCGAGAAATGAATTTCTATCACCAGAAATAAATTCCTCTTATTCTTCATTGGCCGGTCAGAGATTCAAACTCGTGGCCAGAGTACTTTCACACTGGTATCAGGAAGGAAAAACTTTTTAATCTCCTTTTCTGTTTCTGCTTTTTCTAAAGGAAGTTTGCAGTGAAATACTGTAAAGTGGCATTAAAATTCCCTCCTCCATCGCCAGAGCCCTATCGTACGAGGACACCGTCATCTTGACGAAGGTAATATACAGGAATAAGGTTCTTAGTCAGTCACGATTCCTGTTATTTCTCTGCTTGATTTTTCATTTATTTTCCATTGTGCAATCACCTTGAGTAATTTGTGTTGGAGCATTCACTATTAACATAATTTTGCATTAGTGTTGAACTGAGTTATTTGGCGCCATCTGTGTATTCCTCAGTTTCCCTTTGAGCTTCTTCTTATTCTTGCAAGTAACTGTCTTGCATATTTTGCAGATAAACCTCGACCTGTGGAATCTCTCAGCTCGGTTCATGTACAGTCCCCCTTCTACCCCCAACTGCGATGTTCCCTGTTATGAAGACATTATCGGAGTAGAATATTTATTCTGTGTAGGATTCATTATTTTAGCAGGCCTTTATTATTGCCTGCCCAGCAATTCGTCATTCTTCTGATCTGTGTTTGTTATGTATATATAATTAGTTAAGAGAACCCATGAGTTTATGTAATTTCCCTCACATGAAAAAGGCCCTAAGGCCTAAGCCATAGATTTCCCTTGTTTGTCTACGAATTGTCGTAATATTGAGTCAGATGTGTAATTAATAAAAGTAACTCCTTCGTTCATCCGTTGCCACCCAGAATCAATTAAGTATCCCTCGGACATCCTTAGCAATATATATATATATATATATATATATATATATATATATATATATATATATATATATATATATATATATATATATATATATATATATATATATATATATATATATATATATATATATATATATATATATATATATATATATATATATATATATATATATATATATATATATATAAATATATATATATATATATATATATATATATATATATATATATATATATATATATATATATATATATATATATATATATATATGTATATATCATTATTTATGGAGATGCCAGTTTAATCACTGAAATAATATAATAGCATATAACGTTAAGTATATAGGAAAAGCTATACATTCAAATATGTTCTTAAAAATCAGGGGGGTAGAGTCACGTATACAAACGTTTGTCACTTCTTGCAAAGAAATATTTTTTCTTAGAAATTTCTTATCATCATCAGTTGTATGTTGGCTGGGTTTGAGTTCACAACTCTACACCAGGCTCTTTTAGACCCTTTATTACCTCACCATACAAACGAATCAGCTTTGTTTAATGGCCCGTGCTGGCATTATGCCAGATTAACATTTAATGATCAACAATCCTGCACTCCAACACACAACCAAAGGGCACATCTGTAGCATGATCAAGAGAATTGTTGCCAAACAGATGTTTTCTTTTCGATTACAATCACCTTTTGTACATCCCGGATGTAAGAGTTTTCTTTCTTCGAAGGACCAAAGACACAAGAGATCAAAGTTAATTAACCTCCTCTGGGAAAGTTTAGCGAAGAACAAATGTTAAGAAAACTTCCAGTTGCAATTCGGGCATTAGAGCGGACTACCTCCCTCCCCATCCCTTTGCCCTTTAAAGTACTTCACAGCAAACTTTCTTTTGAGACAGGAGATAATTGAAAAGGAGATTAAATAGTTTTTCCTTCCTCATCCTTAGGTGAAAATGATTTATGCGCGATATTCTCTCTCTCTCTCTCTCTCTCTCTCTCTCTCTCTCTCTCTCTCTCTCTCTCTCTCTCTCTCTCTCCATCGTTTGTCGTATAAAGTCATCGACAGCTACCTATAAATATTCTTTGTGACGCTGAAAAAGCCCGTTGTCATTATTAACTTCGCTGTACACACACACATACACACACACACACACACACACACACACACACACACACACACATATATATATATATATATATATATATATATATATATATATATATATATATGTATATGTGTGTGTGTAAAATATATATATATATGTATGTGTGTGTGTAATGTGTGACGGAATAGACAATGTGTGTGTGATGTGCATGCGTGTATTTAGACAAGAAATTGAAGAAATAATGAAAATGAATTTGTATTGAATTCTATACAAAGATATTCTTCACGTGTAGAGGCAAGATGTTAAGGATACCTGACCAGAGCATAACGAGACATCATGCCTCTGAAAGAAGAGGAAGGCATTAATCTTCCAGCCACTCGTTTGCGAGCCTGAGAATTCTGAGAAACTTTTTTCACTGACCATCATCATGGTACTAGACATTGACGACTGCTTCTACATGAATGGGAAGGAGTCTTCCTGTCATGACAAAGACTCACGGTGTTCCCCACGATGATGGTACTGTTTTAATGATATATAGACTGATGTAGGGGATTTAGAGTCGGAAGTCTACCAATTAGGGGGGAGGACCACTGAGGTTCAAGATGAAGACTCGGGGAAAAATGACAGCGAGTAGTCAGGAACAGATCTTCATCTTGTATTGTCCTTGTCGAGAGTTATTGAGACCCAGCTTTTCGCCTGTGTTATTTCTTTTACCACTCCTAGGTATCTTATTACTTCTGACCCTTTAAATTCTTCTTATACCACCAATACTACGTGAGCCATTCACCTATGCATTTTCAACCTTCTTCCCTTCACTTGCATTTAACATCTACAGTTTACTTCTATTCACTTGCATGGGAGAGAGTTGGTTAAACAATCCATTTACTTACAGATTTTCTATGTTTTCTCCCAATTTATCGCACATACCCTAGTAATTCGCCTTTTTTTTATCCTGCTGAAATTCTACCACTGCCCGTATCATACTCTCATGACCTTACTTTCGGTCACTTTACTCTCAACTCTCCCCTGTTCCAAACACTTTTAAACATTTTTTATCCCACAACTGAGGTATATCTGTTATCATTTCTCCGACCTTTCGCTTCTCTGTGACTATGAATCTAACGAACAACTACTTATAGACTTAGGTTCTCCACTGAAGTATTAAGGAAAAATAAATTTCTGAAAGAAATATGTGATAGATTATTATACCTCCAAAGGTATCGATCAAGACCGCATGAAACATTAAAAGTATTAAATCTTCGTCAAAATAATGTTAACTGTGTTCTGTATGCGTAAAAATAATAATGATTGGGACTGTGGCAAATAAAAAAAAATATATTATATATTAATCAAATTCACTTTCAGTAAAAGAGCGGTGGTCATGTCACATATAGCAATCTAAATAACTTTTATAATCAACTGATGAAAGGAAACGAATATTAACCAGTCAGTCCTCTGAACATATCACATTTAATTTACCTTTCGCACAATAGAATTACATTCTATCGACTAGCTATACAGAAGCGATAATTGCATTTTATTTACCAGTGGATTAACCAGGCGTGAATTGCAGTAGATAAGGCAATAATAGTTTTGGGTACGAGGACCTCCTCGGCAATGCACAAGTCAGCTCCATCAAAGGTACGCGTTTGTGGTCGATGTCAGCGCGTGTTGGGGACCTTTGCGATAACCCGACGATGCAGACTTCATAGACGTTTTATCTTAGGAAAACTATCATCTGTTACGATTAACCCTCTCTCTCTCTCTCTCTCTCTCTCTCTCTCTCTCTCTCTCTCTCTCTCTCTCTCTCTCTCTGTACGTATCTTGAGCCAGCAAACACGAGTATATACATCTAAATAGCGATTTTGATATAAAATATTTTACAAAAAATAGAAAACAGAAGGATGAAAATTTTTAGGACGGTGCACAGTGACTTAACCAATGATCCACGGATGGGTCGGTGGTCAAAGCCACTGTATTTTGATCGTTTCTAAACCAGGCAGCGGTTCGAATCCCACTGGTCACGAAGCACTTGTCACTTATAATTCCCCTTGGGTTTATGTTATACCAGAGGTATAGTGTTTCGGATATCAAACGAAATTTATGGCTTATTATTTATGAATGTCAAAAAAATGTCTGGTCCATGACATATATATATATATATATATATATATATATATATATATAATATATATATATATATATATATATATATATATATATATATATATATATATAATATGATGTCATTTCGACTGAGCTCTAATGTAAAATTACAGGAAATGGGGAGTGTCTTCGTTATTTCTGGACTTGGTAAATGAGAAAAAAGAGCAAAATTTGTTTTCACGCCAGACAAAAGCTGGGCATTAACCTTATCGTAGGTTACTATGTGAAAATAATAATGCTCTAAATGACAAAATAAAGAGAAAAACATTACAAGGTCAACGTGACACAAGGTTCCCAGATTTATAAGATAAAGCAAATAATGTTAGCTAGCCATTACCAAATTATTTATATGTGCCTAAAGGTTTAATGGGATGGAGATTTGCTTATAATCTGATGCTTGCATATCTGAATGTAAAACACCAACGAAATATTCAGAAGTACAATATTTGCCTGCTTATATGTTAAAGTAAAAATTTCATCATAATCTCCAATTATGATTTTCACCGCAAAATATTTTAAACCTTATGATACTAAACAAAAATATTTCCCTGTCAGAGATTTAAAAAAGGAAATTTTTATATAAAGCTAGGTTAAGTCGTCATTGGCAATTTATTACGTAGGCTATAATTCCCCTGGGCGTAAGTTGGATATTAAACAGAAATTTATGAGTATATATATATATATATATATATATATATATATATATATATATATATATATATATATATATATATATATATATATATATATATATATATATATATATATATAGATAGAGAGAGAGAGAGAGAGAGAGAGAGAGAGAGAGAGAGAGAGACATATATATATATATATATATATATATATATATATATATATATATATATATATATATTTTGTGTTAATAGACCTTGTATTCTTTTCAAGTTAGCAAAATCCAAGATAATGTTTCATCTCCTCCTAAATTCCTTTCTTTGTCTGTCTGTTTGTTTGACGATATTCCTATGTTCGTACTAATCACTGAAGTAATAACCATCTAATTTCTTTTTTATTTTAATCTTTATGCATACAAACTTTTCCCGTACATTTAATTTGCACGAACATAAAAGGAGAATTTATTAAATGAAAAGAAAGGAAAACTATACGTTTTGCACAGCGATTCCTGACGTTTTAAGCAGATGGCTCGAAGTCTATTACCTCTCCAGTAGGGTCCAAAAAGCTAATGATGCATCTTTTAAGGAAATAATTCATCGTTGAAATAGTTTTAATGAGGCATAACTTGTCCTTTCTCAATCTTTGATGACCTTTTTAGGTGGACTCAATTTTGTGCCATTAATAGGTTAAAATTTTGGCAATTAGCGCCGGGGCTTCTTCGGGTTCCATTTTCCAGTCTAAGTGACTTGTGAAAACTTCATTTCAAAGACATGATGATGATTTTTTTTTTTTTTTTAGCACAGATGAATTCCCAAAAGACCTTCAGGTAATTTTACTGTCTTGGAAGCACATCAAGTCAACACAGAGTTGAAGTAATGACTGAATATCAAGAAAAATAATGATAAAATACTTTTATTTTGAATTTCTCTTTTCGTTGTGCTATTTGTCGTTACACCTTTGACTCTGATTGCCCGATTGTTTGGCCCTTTTTCTCAATTCCACGTCCATTCATTACGACTGTTCGGCAGGTGCGAGGCAATTATTTACTAATAATTTAATTTAATTTATACTTGTAATGTAGATATACTTTAATATTTGCCATTCTTTAGACATCTGAATTTAAAGAAAGTAAGAACCTCGAATACTATGTATTCTATTTTACGTTAAAGTTTCCTCATTTTTATCTAATTCTTTTTTATAACCAACATAAAATTTACTCTGCGACTCTGGTACATTTTTTACTCATATATTTAACGTGCGTTTGAAATCTATGAGACATAACTTTTATCACCAGAAATAAAAAAAAATGAAAGGATTTACATTCTATAAAATAAAACTACAAAATCTCTTCTCACTAAGTAAAGAAGGAAAACAAGAAATATCAACTGCTAAAAGAGAGTCTTCGGTAACAACACGCGACTTAGTTAAAAGTAAAGTAGGAAGAAACTGCAAGCATATAAAGTAAGAGAATTTAGTTACATGAATTTTCTTCTTTGGGTCATTAGTGGAATGTCATTTGCTTAGGTATCTGCAGAAAAGGTGTCTGTGTTTGGGATTCTGGACCGTGAAACTAGAGAATAAAAAAAAAAAAATAAATTAGAACAACATACCAGAAAAAGGAGGAAAAAACTTCTAGATTAATAGAGAGAACGTAATGTGTATTTTATCAATTAGTGTTTGAAAGGCTAAAAGTTTTAGAGGTACTAAACCTAGATTTGAAGCATAAAACACAATGTAGCATAACGTCAAGTCTATCGCAAGGAAACCAGAAGGCCCTCAAATTTCAGTTACATTTAATCTATGATATTTTTTCCACAGCAGATCATTGTTAACACCTAAACGAACAAAGTATATTACTATAGACAAGAGTAAGAATGGAACGTTTGCTAAAATAAATACAATCTTTACATGGATTATAAATTTATTCTTGTCAAACTAATAGCTTCCAGTGTCGGCCTTAATTTCTAAATAAGAAATGGGTATATCTAAATAACATTTGTTCCCTGGGAACTGAAACCTCTTAAGATGACAGTGTTACAGTGGGGCCACTTTGCTATATATCATTATTCTGAAGTTATTTTAGCGTGATGGAGACTAGCACTGTAATCTTGAACATTCTCTGTATCCACGTACCTTCAGTGCAATATAGGTAAACGTATTATTCTCAAGGTCAGTCCTTATGAATGCCACATTCTTCGTTTCAATAAAGGTCAAAATAACGAAATAATAAAGAATGTTCTGTATGCACTCTGCTGGTTGCTAATTCATTAGTTCTTTTAAGATAATTTAGTAACTCAATGCAAAGTTCTTGAGAAAAACATTTAGTCTAACATCAATTCATCTCTTAATGTAAATATTTATTTTGCTCAACAAATGTCTCTTTCCACATACTGTAGGTATGTACTATTCATTCCCCGTCCCATTACAGAATATGACAGAATACCGAATATAAAAACTATTTCTTTTACAATTACAGTGACCATGGCATTTCGATGTAATTAGACTGGCCTATAAGAAACTCAACATCCTTTCTAGTAGAATAATTACGATATTACGTCAAGAATGAAGCATGTGCCCTCCTTCTGTGATTTAAATTCTGAGAGAAAACAACGAAGCCTTTGCGTTTTTCTGTGGTTATGTAAATGGAATATTCTGAAGTTTTCAGGTCAAAATTTCCAAGTTTTTTCCAGCCAGAAAATAATAAAGCTTTGTATCTGCCTAACAACTTAAAAAATTGCGATGGATGTAATGCTGATACTGTGTAAGACTTTTTTATTTGAATTTTGTATGTATTGTCGTCTAACAGCATTTCTTTGAAAATCATCGCCTGTAAGCAGCACATTTTTCTTCAAGCAGCGAGGTCTTAAAGCACACTTACATAACTGTAATTTCCTGTACAAGTGCTGTTTTTTATTTCATATTTTTTCTTATTTATTTGTAAAGTTTTGTCCTTTTACTGCGGAGAATAATATAAATAATTAATTGACTTAGGCGTAAGGGAAAGTCTGAAATGCCGAGTGCTGCCACTATCACTTCAAAGGGGCAAATGTAATCATTACTAAACGCCAGAAGCTCAATATCGAGCTGTGATGAATATGAGCATCCACAATTTGCAAAAAATATATTTTACTGACAAATTTCAGATATCACAGGTACTCTTCGGTGAGGGGGGAGCTGCGGGGAGGGGCGGCGGTGGAGCGGTGAGACTTGTGTTCTCACGAAACATTTACGAAATAAGCTCTCTTTATTGAATGGGTGGTTTTCCATACTCATTTGAATGATGGAGACAGTTTTTTTATAGTAGAAAACTGATATCCGATGGTGGATGAAGGGTGTACATTAAAGAAAGGAAATGGTTGTAAACTTAGCACAGTTAAAAAAAAAAAAAAAAAGAGTGGTTATTAGTGATCCCTCTGAAGTGCCATTATGAAATACTTCTGATAAATGATCTTTATTACCTTTTAAAGATGACAAAAAATCAACTCCAGGCATCTTCAGGATAAATTCCTAGACTTGCGTTCGGTTTTTAAACCTGAATCTTGGACTGCGACGTCGACATGCATAAGTTAATCATGTGAAACTATTAAAGCTCTCTCGCACTCTAAGTCAAAAATGTAATCCCTGATTAATTCTGGTTCAGTAACAATGATATCAACGGTTCCAGTACGAATATGTGGTGATTACTGTCTTAGGTTATATAAAATCTTTTGTGGGTGATAAAAAATAAATAACTTGTATATGAGTTTTAAATTCTTCTTGGTAATGTGGTAATTTACAATGGAAACTCACTCCTGGCGAACAGCAAGCTCATATAATTTTTGCCTCAATATAAAATTCGTATGGATTTAAACAATAAATATTAAAAATTTCTCCGTGTCTTTTAGTTACTTTCTCGATAGATTTTAGTGCTCATAATTCAAGTATAAATTTCAACTTCCGGTTTGGTGCGTTGTGCATTTGTAAAGAAAATTATTAACTGCGTTGTATAAACCGTGAGCTGATGAAGTAGCTTCTGTGAGGAAATAATATCTTGAAAGGTTCAAGGGGTCAACAATACGATACTATTTTATGAAAACTTCCCGAAAAAGCCAGACAGCTGGACAATACTAGGCAGGTCATCTCATATTAAACATGTCATGATTATTACAGTAACGTTTCATCAGATTTAAAAAAAGCGCTCACTATTTGAGAGAGAGAGAGAGAGAGAGAGAGAGAGAGAGAGAGAGAGAGAGAGAGAGAAGATATTGTATTGAAGATTTGAGGCTGATTTATTATAGAACATCAGGCTATGAATGAATATGAGAGAATATGAGATAATTTACTCTTTCTGATTTGTGATGAGGGTGGCGAATTTTTATCTCAGAATTATTCATGTATATGTAAAGAGATTCATGCATTGATCCATTTTAAAAAAACATGCTTGCAACATTGCAGTGATATATTACGCTGTCAGTTTCTGAGAAATTAATTAAATAAATCTAGATTGCATCGTTACCATTTACAGAATAACTTGATGTCTTGTTATTCTAAATAGATAAAATCATTTTAACCACAATAAATGTTAAGTAAGTAATATTAATGTAACCAATATGCAATGTGGAGTTAGGAAAAATTAATTGTTTTGTAAGAGCTGAGACTCCGACAGTTTAGCCTAACTGATGATATATTAATGTAACGAATGGAACTAAAATTTCATGAAAAATATGAATAAACTAATGCAAAGCTTGTTACTATATGACTTATTCGGACTGTATCTATAAATTTAATGAACATCTGGAAATCCCCAAAGCTTATAATCTGATGAGGAGTACATAAAAATATTCAGTAAAATCCAACTGGAGCTCGCTTATAATTCTTAAGCGGGAGTGATATTACAAAGTCTTCACTACTGAAAAGTAATCAACTAAAACAGAAGAAATCTGTAACTGTAAATTCATTTTTATCTTCAGTTTAAACAACGTGTATTTGTTTCTCCTTTCCGGGATACCGGATAGTCATTGCGAATAGAAATATAAAATGAAACTGTCTTGTAAACAGCGATATCCTTCAAAGACACGATACAAAATGCGTAAAGTTTTTAACATTTTTGTGACGAGAGATCTCTTAAGAATATATACATTGAATATACCATGAAGATATCTCAATTCCTATTTTCATCTTCATATTTCTGAAAGAACGAGCTATCTTTGGTAATGTACTCATACTATCACAAATGAAAGCACGCTTTCAGTGATAAAAATTTGAATCTCATCTGTTGCTGTACAGTATGTTGGTTCTGATTCCTGTTTTCTCAGTAATTTTCTCTTTCACAATAATCATTCCCCGTTCTTGAATCATATGCGCTTACTATTATCACAGCTTTTCTTGCTTATATATATATATATATATATATATATATATATATATATATATATATATATATATATATATATATATATATATATATACACACACACACCTCGAAAGTTATCCTGACAGAATAGTAGTTTATCTAAGAGTCTCAGGTTAACTATGTGTAATCGGCTGTTAAGACTGATATGAGTTAACATCTACTCTGCTGAATTCAGGTTCTGTACTTGAAATTGATATCTAGCCATCTCCGCCGTGATAGCTGTTTGATAAGCGATATATATATATAGTTCTCTCGTTTGTTCCTATATGTTTCTCTTCTGCGCTAGGAACACTGGATCGCCGAGTCAAAACGAAATTCCATGTAATATTCAGTAACCATTGGCTAAAGGAGATCTGGAAACTAGGTTATTAAAATGGTCTTTTCGAACATCTACCGAAAAGGCCATTTTGATACTAAAACACATGTAGACAATTCAGACAACACTTCCTAGGAAGGATGTCCTTGAGTACGGTTTCTAAAACACATGTTCAATCGAAATGCTTAACTGCCTCTTTATATGATACTTCACTGGTTAACGACGTAATATATTAATTTTCTAACATTTTCTACTTTGATATGAGTAGTGTAAGCTTTTTAAGAAATATATATATATATATATATATATATATATATATATATATATATATATATATATATATATATATATATATATATATATATCTATATATATATATATATATATATATATATATATATATATATATATATAATGTATATATATATATATATAATGTATATATATATATATATATATATATATATATATATATATATATATATATATATATATATATATATATATATATATATATATATATATATATATATATATATATATATATATATATATATATATATATATATATATATATATATATATATATATATATATATATATATATATATATATATATATATATATATATATATATATATATATATATATATATATATATATATATATATATATATATATATATATATATATATATATATATATATATATATATATATATATATATATATATATATATATATATATATATATATATATATATATATATATATATATATATATATATATATATATATATATATATATACAAAAGGATAACAAAATCTACATGATTTTCCAGTGCAAGTGTTAATCAACACATTTTTTTAAGGGTTAACGTGGAGCCTTTACCCTGACATACTTATAATGTCACAGTATATATACAGTTATCTGTACTATATTTTTTTCTCTGGCAACTATGGGCACAAAGTGTTGTTATGAAAAATATATTATTTATGATGCTCAGAATATAAGAATATATAAAAGACTCAAAAATAGGTCGTATTAAAGGGCAATAAACAATAAAATACAAATAACATCTACCCAACTATAAAGTCTAAGAGCTTTACGACCGTGGAAGGTTTATTCCAATCATAGCTAGGGCCTTTCATCCAGTCTTTGCGACCGATAGGATTTAATGGGAAGTCATAAATTCCTTGAAAGATACTATCACGATTTTATTTACTAGATAACGTAACTTTTGATACCACGAGAGCTAGAAATGTCTTTCTGAATTTTTTTAGCAAATGCACGAAGGCGTGTTATAATTCTAAATGGATTTCAGTTGTCTACCGTTTGAATAGTACATTTAACTAAATTATATTTCTTGACATCTATTTTAGTGGATGGAAAATTCCAGATATATAATAATTCACGGTACTTTTTTTTTATGTAAAGTTACATCAATCCAAGGAAAAATTATTCGACGACTCAGTGCGAAAAGAATTTTGATTTACAGGTTCTGTTCTCTTGATACACGAAAGTTTATGTATGTATGTATGTATGTATGTATGTATGTATGTATGTATGCAGTTCCTCGTTGGAAGAGTGGGTAGAGTTATCGGCTAGCACTTGCTAGGTCCGAGTTCGAGTCTCCGGTCCGCTAATGAAGAATTATAGGAATTTATTTCTGGTGATAGAAATTCATTTCTCGCTATAATGTGGTTCGGATTCCACAATAAGCTGTAGGTCCCGTTGCTAGGTAACCAATTGGTTCTTAGCCACGTAAAATAAGTCTAATAAGCTCAGTGGTCTGGTAAAACTAATGTATAACTTAACTTATGTATGTATGTAATAATGCTCAAATTTGGAACTAATTCGAACTAATCTTTGCCTCTCTCTTTTCGGTAAATGTTTCTCTTGTGATAGCACTGAGTCACTGTTTTGTGGTTGTTTGACTCTGACCTATTGCTGCCGACGGGTAAGCCGGCTTTCCTTACCTGGATGATCTTTCACGAGTTGTCAAAATCATCAAGTTAATGATAACAGAAATTCCATTAAATGGCTGAGAGTATAAAAGGTAATCTTTGGTCTTGTGAGGTACAAAAGTTTGGAAATTTTTTAGCGTTTGTTCATACAGGTTTGTACTGCGTTCTAGTTTACGTATTATAAGACTGAACACAGTACCCTTTCCCTTCCTCGACACTCCTTAAACTCAATAGCATTTTTTCACAGCTAGAGCGACTGCCTAATGCAACGTAGTAAGTTCATTATTAACGCTCTAGTAGGAAGGTCCTTCTAACACTGCTTTATTTGGGCCATTAAAAAGATAGACCGAGTATCCCAAGCCCATATAAACAATGGGCATTCGACGAAAGATATCATTAGTGTTTTTTTCTATCCTACCCAGACTATACATTAGTATATTTTTGTTTTCCTAAAACATTTATAGTTACAGCTATAAGTACTATACGCTAGGAAGAAAAATGTAATTCTTCGGTGCTGTCTCTTGGATATGTAATGCAAAGGCTCAGTTCTGCACACATTTTGGCAGTTCTGATTTTTTCGAAACTGTCTTGGAAGTAGTGCATATTTCAAAATTAAATTTTGCCTATAAAAAGCCTGGCATTATATTTGTACATCTAGGTACTCGTAACGTAGAGAATGGTGCTATTACAATGGATGGTAAAATATGGCAAGACCCGACCATAGGGACGTTACGTACATTCCTGTGGCTTATGAAACAGCGGATAGTGGTTATAAAATAAGATCCCAGGATGAACGTCGGGCGATCAAAGCGCTGAGTTTATTGCCTGCAGAAAACAGGAAAAAACCTTTATGGAAAACAGTGTTAATGATTACATCAAGATGCTTATGTTATTTTGCACCTCACCTATAAAGTTTTACTAAGGCTTTCCCGTCATTATTTGAAACAGGAATCTAAAGTTTTGATTCTCGTCTGTTTCTCGTCTTCACAGGGTTCATCTGAAAGCAAATAATCTGATTAATAGACATAGATATACTGTTTCTCTAGACCCTCTTTCCTCCCTTTTCAACGGAGCCCTCAAAGTTATGCCAGTGGTGTCCATTAGGACATCATTACCTCAATTTACTCCGTTGCAGTCTGTAGTGTAGGAGTGTAAGTTTTAGAAAATGTTACTTTCCCTCAAAAGGAAAGCAATGAAATCTATTCCTGTTACCATTTTCATTGACAATCTTCTCTCCATTAAGAGATGATCCCACGATTTCTTTGAATTAATCCCAGGTACTACTGCTTTTATTTGTGGTCTTGTTTCCATTCGGCTTCACCAAGAAGAGATCATCAAGTATGCATTCTACTCAGCTTTTACACAAACACACATATACACATGTGTGTATGTGTATATATATGTGTGTGTATATATATATATATATATATATATATATATATATATATATATATATATATATATATATATATATATATATATATATATATATATATATATATATATATATATATATATATATATATATATATATATATATATATATATATATATATATATACATTGCTCGCTATTTTCTAAATAAAATCCATGGTGACTTATTAACTAATGTATTAGTTACTTGGTAGTTAGTCAAGTCTGGTAATTAGCAGAAGAAATGAAGAAGACTTTGCAGCCTCACTCCTCACACATAACGCAGATAGCTGATTTGTTCTTTATGTAATGTGCGTGTCACAAGCCATTAATTCAAGCTTCTTGTGATCACAGTGCATAATTTGACCTTTTCTTCTTTGCAATTAAAATTTAGAGTTTGGGGACATTACTTGAGATATGTTGACAATACTAACACATTCTGTATATCAGAAGGTCGATGCCAAAAGCATTATTTAATTATTTCTTTGCTCTGTAGCAAATAGCAAATATAGATTAACAACACCAGCAATTGAAATACGGGAAATTAATATAAAAAAAAACTCTCACAACGCTATAACACATTCATTCACAACGTTATTTACAAAGAAAATGAAATGTTGTTTCCTCTTTGCTCTCACTCAACGTAACACTAAACAAAACAAATCTAACCAGTTATAGATAAAGGAAACAGGTTGCAAGGTACAGCAAACTTAATACTTAAAAAGTGAGTTGGTGAGTTATCCCTTCGTGGCTGGGGTTTCAGCCGAAGAGATGATGCTGGCACGATGACCTCGGGCTTGAAGACGGCACAGAACGGTGGCTGGGAACTCAGCAGAGATGTTGCTAGTACGATGACCACGGGCTCGTAGACGTCACAAAAAGGATGTCTTCAGGATGAGGCAGGAAATGCTGTTTCTCCAAGAATCCGGAAATTGTGCAAATGGAGAGCAGGAAGGGCTGGCGACTCATCCTCGCTACAGGCAGGAAGGGCTGACTACTTCTCCTTGTCACAGGCAGGAAGGGCTTAGCGACTTCTCCTCCACACAAGCAGAAGGGTTGACTACTCTTCTTCGTCACTGGTATGTAGGGCTCGCTGCTTCACCTCGTCTAGAACATGGAGGGCTTAGGGACTTCTCATCACAAGCGGGAAGGGCTGGCTGCTTCTCTTCATTTCATGCAGGACAACATTTTATCGAGATAAGAGCAAAAGTCGTCTGAAGGGGATACTCCCGTCGGAACCTTGTTTTGTCCGACCTCTGATTGCCCTCTCTGCCTCTGTCTGTCTATATCTCTGTCTTGGGAAGTCTCCTCTGGAAGCTTATATACCTATGTATGGGCGGAGCTATGAAGACAGACAATCGTCATTGCCATATAAGGAGTTTTTGGTTTTTCTGGATAATGATTGGTTCCTTAATAACAGTCCCTTTCTTGTCATGCTATAGAAGCTTCTGGAACAAATTTTCTGATGCAATATGGATCGAATGTTACGCCGTGATACAAAGACATGGCATGACATACCACGTGGTGTCGTTTCCACAAGAAAAGGTTTTCACTGAATCACTAATTGTTCACGAGGCGTTGACAACAGCAACTGACTGGTGAGCAATAACAGTAAGCAGTCACGTCTTGGAAAAGAGATATTTCTTTCTCAATATATTTCAACATTATTGCGTTTACCCATGACACTGACGAATAGTAATGTGCTAGAGAAGCAAGTCATTAGAAATATTGAGAAGAGTCAATATAAGATTAATTCGCATGATGCAGCCATCTTTTGTAACAGGACTGTTGTTATTATTATTATTATTATTATTATTATTATTATTATTATTATTATTATTATTATTATTATTATTATTATTATTATTATTATGTAGAGTGACAGTTTCAAGTTTATAATCTTCCCAGGAGGAGATTATTTTGCGTGAGCTTTGGTATCCTTTATCTTTATTTATGCCAGAATTAACGAGAAGAATTCATGCATTATTGCAAATGCAACTTACTGCACAAATTATCTAGTCTCCTGGCAATTTTACAATACTGACCACGTCGACCAAAATGGGACACCGAACTCTGTCATCGTTGATGGCAAGTCTCCAGCCCTCGACTGCAACGTTCAAACTTCAGTAACTTCGATGACAAAAAGAAAAAAAAGAGAAAGATAATTTTGTTTTCAAAAAACAAGCATCTAACGTCACCTTTTAGCTTTTGCTTGAGTTTGTCTCCAAACTTCTTATCATCTTCCAGTTTCCTTTTCCTTCGCAAGTAGCTTGTCATTCGCACTGGGAACAAATTTATCTTTACGGAAACGTAAAAGCTTGATAAAATGAAGAAGATAAATAATACAGAGGCTAAAATTCCATTTTTTTTTTAGAACTTTTTGGACAAGCTGCGCTTTTCAGTTCTTAGAGCTTTGCTTAAATTTCATAAGAAAGAAACTCAAATATAAATATATACTGTAACTAATTTTACTCCTGAACCTAAGTTTATTTTTCTTCATTTAAATCATGAAGACTAGACGACTTAGTATAAATAAAAACAACAATAACATATAATCTAGTGTTTATAATAAAAAAAATGTGCTTATTATTATTATTATTATTATTATTATTATTATTATTATTATTATTATTATTATTATTATTATTATTATTTTGTATGGGATGTAGTATCACTTCATCTTTATTTTTTTGCAACCGAAAACACGAAGAATTCACCCTTTATTGAAAAAAAAAATTATTTATTGTTCATATGATTAAATTTCCAGGAGTTTTATACTGCTTATTCTATCGTGGAAATTCGACATCGAATTCTATCCTCGTCGATCCAAAGTTGCCAGCCCTCGTCTAGGACGCTCAGACTTCAGGGAACTTCGATAAAAAAAAAAAAAAAAAAAAAAAATCCGAAAGCAAGCATCTGACTTCAGCTCTTAGCATTTGCTTGAGTTCGTTTCCAGACTTCTTATCGCCTTCCGTTTCCTTTCCCTCCGCATGCAGCTTTTCATTTGCTTTGGGGACAGATTTTTTCCCTTTAATGACGTAAAAACTTGGTAAAATGAAGAAGATGAATATTTTTATCTGGAACGTTTTGGACAACCTGCGCTTTGCATTTCTTACTCTTTTGTTTACATTTCAAAAGAAAGAAATTCGGATAAAAATATGCTGTTAAATAATTTTATTCCTTCCAAGTCAGATTGTTTCGAAGCATTTAGATAACAAAAATCGGAGGCGTAAAAGTAACCAAAAGTATGACAATGAAATAAAAATGATCTAGGATAAAAATAACTATACATTATTATTATTAAGCAATGGTTAAGAAGAAAAATTGAGAACTGAGGAAATTTTCACTGACCTAAAAACAAAGAAAGGCAAAAAGGGACCTTTTCAACAATCCAAAACTGTAGATGGAAATCCAAAAATATATATAAAGGAAAGTACAATGGATCCAACCTTAAGTTTAACTAACTTTCATAAAAATATTGACATTATAAATACTTATCAGTGCGAAGGACGGTGGAAAAATTGCTCCATTGTGTAGAAGGGAAGGGACTGAGGAGACTGAATTTGTATGAATATAATATTTAATGATATACTACGCATACGGTGCATCAGATTCCATTCGGAAAATACGACCAAGAGCAGCGTACGTTTACTCAGGTGGAGTAGCGTTTGTATGCATTGTTTTTAAATGGTTTAAGTCTTTTGATTAATTAGGGTCTAGGTGGATCCTGAGTAGGCTTATGGTGGCGTACATACAGGTATGATGTGAAGGATATGAAGATAAATGATACAAAAGATAACCTCTTTATACTGTAGGCAAAAGGAAATAATTTGGTGAACACAAACCTTATGTATGAGGATTTGTACATCAATGGAATTATTTTGGTGAAAGGATGGCTTTCAGAGCAATGTTATATCCATTTCTATTTATAATCATTATGATGGAGCCAGGGCAAAAGTCAACGCAAAAACACCAAGTGTCGTCTTGCTTCTGAAGAATAAGAAAAAAAGGCCTGGTATAGAATGTTAGTGGATATCGGCACTTACTACAAGACAAGGTAAACACGTACAAAGAACGACAGTATTTTTTTTAATGGATACTAATAGTAATAACGAAGCTGCTGTGACGAGTGCAGGAGAGCGAAAAATTTTCTCGGGTGGAAAAAGTTTTGCTTACAAAAGCAATTGTAAAATTATGAATTGAACTGTGTATGAAAAGAGATGAATCTGAAAAGAGAAACAAAAATAAAGCATATTCACTTACTAAGCATATCGCATAGAATAGAAATACCTGGATAAAAGGGACCGTCATCACAGTAATAACTGGATAAAGGAGACCAACAGTACAGTAATAAGTGGATACAAGGGACAGTCACCACAGTAATATCTGGATAAATGGGACAGTCGCCACAATAATACCTGGATAAAAGGGACAGACGGCTCAATAATACTTGGTTGAAGGTGACAGACAGTACGGTAATGCCAGGTTAAAGGTATAAGACAGCACAGTAATACCTGCACAAAAGGGACAGTCACCACAGGAATGCCTAGATAAAAAGGACAGTTACCATAGTAATACCTGGATAAAAGGGACAGTCGTCACAGTAATACCTGGGTAAAACTCACAGACAGCACAGATATATCTGGATAAAATGGACAGTCACTACACTAATAACTGTATAAAAGGGACAGTCCCCACAGTAATACCTGGTTAAAAGGACTGATAGTACAGTAAATACCTTGTTAAAGGGAAAGCCAGCACAGTAATACCTGGTTAAAGGGGACAGACAGCATAGTAATACCTGGATAAAAGGGACAGCCACCACAGCTATAATTGGATAACAAGGAATGATAGTACAGTAATACCTGGTAAAAAGGGACAGACTGTACAGTAATACCTGGTAAAAAGGGACAGACTGTACAGAAATACCTGGTTAAAGGGGGCAGATATCACAGTAATACCTGGCTAAAGGTGACAGACAGCATAGTAATACCCTGATGAAAAGGACAGTTACCACAGTAATACCTTGATAAAAGGGACACATAACATAGTAATACCTGGATAAAGGTGACAGACAGTACAGTAATACCTGGATAAAAGGGACAGTCACCACAGTGATACCTAGATAAAATCGACAGTTACCACAGGAACACCTGGATTGAAAGGACAGTCACCACAGTAATACCTGGATAAATGGGACTGACAGTATAGTAATACCTGGTTAAAGGGGAAAGACAGCATAGTATTACCTGGATAAAAGGGACAGCGATCACAGTAATACCTGGATAAAAGAAACAGACACCACAGAAATACTGGTTAAAAGGGACTGACAGTACAGTAATACCTGGTTAAAGGGAGCAGACAGAACAGTAATACCTGGTTAAAGGGAACATATGATAAAAGGGAAGACAGTAATACCTGGTTAAAGGGGACGGATAGCACAGTAATGCCTGTTTAAAGGTGTTAGGTAGCACAGTAATACCTGGGTAAAATTGACAGTCACCACAGTAATACCTAGATAAAAGGTTTAGTCATCACAGTAATACCTGGATAAAAGGAACAGACAGCACAGTAATACCTGGATAAAAGGGTCAGCCAATACTGTAATACCTGTCAGTTCACCCATGACTGTTTGAAGGGTAAATGTTTGACTAAAAAGTAGAAATGTCATTTTTCCCTAACCTACACCTTCCATATCCCCCTTCCTTTTTCCCTCCTCCTTCCCATCCCCTTTCCCTTTTCCTCCACTTACACTGTTGATTTTCCCAGGCATTACCTTTTGGTCAGTTAGTATTATAATAA